>NW_024039749.1:0-209179 GCF_016077235.1 Cyprinodon tularosa | reverse complement strand
AAAAGGATAATAGTATTTTTCTGACAGCCATAGAATTCCCGCTTCCCTCATCAAGAACACATAAAATTTTCAAAAAATAAAAAGATTTGCCTGCAACAAAAATAAAAAATGTCTTTTGAATTGAATGAAAGCGGGGACGGGGGAGCGAAGGGGACCTTAAGGAATTACTTTATTTTTGACAATGATACATCATCTTCATGTTCTGAGTTCACGCCAAAAATTTTAAAAATAAATTTAAATAAAATCAAGACAACCATATTTTTTCATTTCTGGGGGGAAGAAATATATGATTTTATAATGTACAAATACTTTTTTCATTTGAAATTTTTTAAGACATCAGGCTAAGATTGAGCTGAAAAGCCTTGCTGTCAACACCATACATTTTTTAATTTTTTATAACTGAAAAATCTGCATATGCCTTCGCCTAAAAAGAGTGTTATATAAAGCTACAAGCTGCAGAAAAATCAAGACATGTACAGGTAAGTTGCCAACATGATATTCCCCTTCAGGCTAAATTTGCACATCTTGTTCCTTAACTTCTGTATTTTTTTTACCTAACCTTTTTATCTGTTTTTTTTTATTACCTAATAACTGTGAATACACATTACCGGATATACATTACTCAACTGTTCCATTTTTTTTTTGTGTTTTACTTGAAATTTTTCACTATTTCATATTAAAAACTTTTACAAACATACCCACACCTTCCATCCAAATCGAAGGTGATTATGGTTTAAAAAGGTTTCCAAAAACAACCATATTTCAGATGTTTGTTTTCATAACCCATATTGGGATTGGAGGTTTTTTTTTAAGGTAATTAAAATTTTTTTTTGTTTTTTGTATACAGTAGGTGCTTTTGAAAGCTACTTAATCTACTCCAGGTAAGATGTTAAACTGCTTCAAACCAGTTGAATAAAACAAAATTTTTAAAAAATCTAAGTAATTAAAGCTGTTGTTCCCATTATTTTAATTGTTTGAAATAAAGAAAATAAATACCTGAATATTAGAATCTGGAGGAAGTCACCCCTGATTATACGGGGAGGACAAATATCCAACCTGAAATTTTACTGTAACTTTTAGGACAATATGAATGTCTACTAATGTCAGTCCTTGTAGCTTGAGGGCCAACAGAGGAAAACGGAAAGGAAAGTGAAATTCATCTCACAAGTATGTAGCTTAGTGATTAGTACGGTACACTAAATGGGCTTATTGCTTTAATGCTGGATCAAAGTAATTAATATGCACAAACATGTCAAAACACTGCTTGCACAGCTCGTTCACATGTGCATAGGAGGCGAGGCTTTAGGCTCCTTCAGCAAAAGGCGGGGGAGCACAGGCGTTAGCTAAAGCAGATAAAGATTTTAAAATCACATCTTTTTATTTTTAAATCCCCAGCTTCCTTCAATAATAACTGCTGCATTACTATTCCCCACTTATTTACATACATCAATACTTTCAACAGTTCTCATAAGTAAACCTAGATGTATTTTTTTACTTTTAAGTTAACTTAAAAAAAATGCCTACAAATTAAAGCTAGACTTCTACTTGCTGTGAGGCTTTCAAATCATCTGGTAATAGTTCTGCTGGTTCTGCTGGCTGGTTTACATAGGAAGGAGTACAATTAAAAATGTGATACTCTATTTTCTTATTGAAACAAACATTTTTTGTACAAACTGAATGTTTAACCCCCCCACGAGCTAGTTTAGGAATGATTTGGTTTTTTAATTTTTTTATTTTTTTTGGGGGGGTTGCCCACTTTTTTCTTTTTTTTAAACACATTTTTTTTATCTAGGCGGGTTTTTGAAATAATGCTTTCACAATCTTCACCTTTTTTTTTTTTAAAAAATCATTCAAAACATATGTTTTAACTAATAAACCTTACAAGGGGCTCTTTAAACCCCGTAAGAGCTCGTAAAATAGAATAGAACATCTTTTTTGTCTAAAACAGGGGGAAAATTTCCGGGTGTTTCAGTGATAACAAAAAAAAGACAAATAACGGGGTGGGGTTTTCCTGCAAAAGCTCTTCCTTTGGGAGAACCCAATATCCAAAATCTTTTTCCGATTACCCTTCCCTCCGGGAACAAAATTCCATTTTTTTCCTTTTTTTTTAGTAAATTTTTAATAGGGGAATTTTTCTTTGTTGTTTGGGATGCCCCTTTTTGTCAAAAAAAAAACCCTTTTTTTTAAACCCAAAAAATTTTTTTGGTGCCCCCCTTGCATGTTGAGATGAGCCCACAATCCACCCAAACAGGGTTCTTTCCAATATAGTTTTCAAAAAGACCCCTTTGATTAACCCCCAAAAACACATTTTTTTCTTTTTTTTTCCTCGTTCTTTTATAAATAAATGCCCCCAAACAAAGAAATATCAAATCTCTAAAGGGGAAAAAAACCCATTGTGAAAAGGAGTGCAAATACGCTGCATTTTCTGCTGGGGTTAGGAAAAAAAGAAAAAAACACGGGGCTGGGGGTGGGGCCAACCAGAGAGAGCTTTTATGATTTTATCCCGTTTTTTAAAAAGGCCCTGGCATTGGCATGTTAGGTTATCTACCCCTGTGGCCGGGCTATTTGGGTTTTTAAAGGGGCTCAGCCTGGGCAATATTTGCAATTTCGGGACAAAATTGTCGGAAACCCAAAACATCTGACGGCTCTCAATAAACCCGTAAAGGGTGGTAAAGGTGATCGGGGCCCTTTGGGGAAAAAAACGGCCCCCAACTCTTGCTAAACTATTTTGTGTGTCCAACCGCAGGAAATGTTTTTCCCATTGCACAAAACCCAGGCACCTTGCAAGCAAAATATGAAATGTTTTGAACAGAGACCCCAAGGGCTCAACGGGGAAATATTAGTTTTTTTTTTTGACAAATGGAACACTTTAAAAAGGACTCGGATGTGGGGTTCATCCAGATTTGGCCCCAGCTGCCCCTTCTTTGACATTGCCAGCGGAGAAACAATTGCAAAGTGTTTTTTCAGACAACCCAGGGGCAAAAATGGGCCCCAATTCTCCCTTGATTTGAAGATTGTGACAGATAATTGCTTCCCACTTTAGCCTGTAAAACCCCTTCCCCAAGGATAGAGTTTAAAACATTAATGCAAATTAAAAAATTTAAAGAAATTTAAAGGGGGAACCCGGTAATCTAATCGAAGCTCAAAAGGTAAAATTGGTTTTTCTCTGAGGGAAAAATTTTAATATGATTCATTGGGTTGCCACAGGGGGAAAACCCCCAAAAGCACATGTTTCCTTCTTTATTTGGGAAATTTCTTTGGGGCAAATACTGGCCAACCTGCGCTAAAAAAGGTGAACTTAAGAAAGTTAGTAAAAAGGTTTTGTTCCCTCTTACGTGGCACAGCATTGATACGTAAAATTACTTTCCCAATTTAAAAAAAATTTATTTGCAATAGATTATCTTCCTTTGAAGATTTAAAAACAAAGGTTTGGGTATTTTCCCCTTTTTCCGGTCATAAATTTTGCTGTTTAAATTTAGGTTAAAAAACCCCTATTGTTTAAAAAAAAAAAGGGAAAACGTTTTTTGGGCCACAAAAAAAAATTTTCTAAAAAACCCGGATTAAGGGACTTTTAAAGATGATTGTCCCTTCAAAAAAAAGGGAAAATGACACAAAAATTTAAAGGCCCAGGGAAAAACAAAAAGTTGTAGAAAAGCCACATGGGATTTGAAAAAGCCCTCAAATAGCTTTTGGGGTTTTTTAAAAATTAAGAAAACCCTTTATGCACCCTTTTTTCCTATCGTTAAAAAAAGATGAAAAAAGTTTTAAAGTTTGGGGCCCCTAAAAATTTAGGTGCGGGTAGGAAAAAACTCCCCAAAGCCCAATATTCTGAGTTTTAAAACCCGGCGAAATCTGATCCACCCAAATAGCTTTCCCCTGCAAAATTGAATCCCACTTTTTGTTCCTCCCAATCAATTTTTAGAAAATCCTCAGAAAAAATAATTTTAAAAAGACCATGCCCCCTTTTTTTTAAAACAACAAACCCCTATCATGACAAAAATCGGGAAAAGTCGGGTTTTAAAGGGGTTTAAACCAACAATCCGGGGGGGGGGATATTTTTAGCTAAATTTTTGGGCCAAAAAAATTAAAACAGATTGTTGTTTTAAAATTATATCCCGGGACAAATTATCTTTAAAAAATTTTAAAACAATTTTCCACCAAATTTAATTATTTTTTCAAAAAAATCTTGCTCGAGTAAACGAAAATAATAAACCTGTAAAGCTTTTTAAAAAATTTTAACCCAGAATTAACCGGGGAAATGTATCTGATTTTTTCCCGCACGGGCCCTGGGGACCTGTCCAGGGTTGCCCCACCTGCCCACTTGGCCCCAAATGACGGGTTGGGGGATAGGCCCCACCCGGCCCCCAATTTACCCTTCACAATGGTTTGGTGAGGGGAGACAACGGAAGGGAAGGAAATGGATGGAGGGAAATGGATGTTTGAAAAATGGGAAGGTTTTAGGGAAAATGCTTATGGATGGGATCAAAGGATGGATGCAATGGATGGTTTGGAATCCCCGATTCACTGTTTCATTGGCTTCAATTCCATGGGAAAAAAGGGAGAGAAATTTTTGAATTTTAAAATTTGTAAGATCTTTATTTCCCCTGTACTTGGCATCAAACAACCCTTAATAAATAGCATTGTGTTTTTACCTTTAATTTGACAAGATAGTAACTTAGCTTCCCTGTGGGTAGTAATAAAACCTTATAAAACCTTTTATTCTTTCCAATCTGGGCAGTTTTATTTTACTGTCGTCTTGGGTCGAGACTCTTCAAGTATAATCAATGTGCCATTTGAGCAGTCAATAAAACTCATGAATGCCGAGGTTTTTTCACTGTACACCCTACATCACAATGCATATGTCAGAAAATTAAATTCAATTTTTTGAAATTATTTTTATTAACATTATCATTTCGTATTGAAGAAAGAAAGAACAATCCTTCTCTTATTCCGGACAGAAATTCCTTGGGCAGATTTATTGTAACAGATGGGTATAATACATTTAGTAGTCTCTTTCTTTTTATTTAAATATAACACTCTTTTGTGTAACTGCCAGACAAACACACAGTTGTTGGTTTTTGCCATGGATGTTGTTTCTCATCCAAGAAAAAAGTAAAAACCTGGAGAAACAATGCAGCAGTTTGTGTAAACATGACTCAGTTTGTGGGTTTAAAATCAGGAACATACTCTCAGTTACTAAAAATGTGCTTTTATATATCATTGTCATATTTTTCAGATAAAACTATATGATGAACTATAGATAGAAGCTAAGCATTGCAATCAAAGTGTGATAGCAGTAGGCTAGTACTGTTCTTTGCTCACAGTAAATTTCAGGTTGGATATTTGCTCCTGGTAAAAAAAAATGTGTTAAAAAACCTTCGAATAAAGGCTTCTATAATCAAAACAGAATAAGATCATCCTAAATTTTCAAGATAAAAATCATTGGCGCCTTGTATTGCTTGATTAGTCATCTATAATCTCCTGTTTCCCCTGGTGTACGAATTAAACAAAATTAAACAAAGGTTCATCTTAATGACAAATAGTTGTTTGGAAATAATACAAAAAATAGTTTCCAATTTCACAGACAAATATGTTGAGTTTTCTTAAATCTAATCTGCTTGGACTTAAAGTAAGAGTATCTGCTTTTGGCCTGAATAGGCAAAGATTGAGCTTTTAGGCAACTAATTCTACAGGTGGAACTGGTGTCAAAACAAACAGAATTTCAGAAGAATAGTTATCTTTATGACTACTAGTAAGCTTGGTGGAGAAATTTGGTGGAGAAACTGCGATGTAGTCTTATGGTGCATTTGTTTGAAAAATTTGTAGATTTTAGATTTAAAAATTGCTGGACTTGAGCAGAAAATTGAAAGAAAATTTTTGAGGTTTTCAGTACAATGATGATCCAGATAATAAAGTTCAAAGGCCAAAAACAATTCAAAAACCTGTAAGGTACAGAGGAGAACATTGGTAAGAGAGAGCCCAGGAAACTGGATGATTAAGATTGTGTGCAGAGGGATGGTCAAATGTCTGGTAATCCAAGTGTTCTACCCTTATAAATTGTTGTAGGAAAAGACTGTACTGTGTCATTTGGAAAAGGATTGCATAAAGTGTTAATGTATTCATCATTAAATATATACAGGGCCAGATCTAGCTTCTTCCATCAAGACTAATGACAAAAGTGCTGGAAATGCGCAATGCGGTAGTAGAAATTTGCTGTCAGTGGGTCTAGGAAATATAAGTGATTTTTTTATTTTAACCCAAATATCTGTTGAAGTATGATGATTATAAAAGAAAAAATATTGAATGTATTTTTGAGCCATTAACTTATATTTTTAATTTATCTGTTCCAAGTGAGACCTCCAGAAAAAATGAAACTAGCCAAAGTAATCCTAATATTTAAAAAGTGTGATAGACATAGCTTACATAAGTCAATATGGATTCAGATCAAATAATTCAACTTCTCTTGTATTACTAGTAATGCAAGAGAAGTTGAAGTTAAATGAGGAAATTACAGCTGCAATAGAAAGGAAATCAAATACAGTGGGAATGCTTATCTATTTAAAGAAAAACATTTGATACTATCAACAATACGTTATTACTTTTCAGATTACAGGATTATGGGATAATGCTGTAATCTGCATATCTAATCATTTCTGGTAGAGCAGTTCTTTGACTAATCTGGAACAACTTGTATAGCTTAGTAATGATAAATCCAATCACCAATTTAAATGTTGGGTCCCCCAAGGTGCTACTGCTAGGACCTAAGCTTTTTATTCGGTATATCAATGACATTAATAGGTGTCTAAAAGTTTACGATTTAGTTTTTTGCAGATTACACAAATCTATTTTGTGCTAGGAATGATTTAAAAAACAACATATATGCTTTAATTACAATACATTGTCAATAAATTGGAATAAAAATAAATTCATGATTTTTGGCAACAGGAAAATAGATAATTCTATTACAATGACTATAAACAACAATATAGTGGAACAGGGAAATGAGGTTAAATGCTTAGGGGTTGTTCTGGATATCAAATTTAAATGGAAACCTCTTTTAAAATACATAAACAAAAAATTCTGTAATAGTACTGGACTACTAAAAAAAGTAAAATAAACATTTTAGAGTTGTCAACACTCCGAAGATTATATTACTCTTTGTCAGCACATATACCGTATGACTTATTGCAGAGGTATTGGGTAGCATATATAAAACATGCAAAACATATTGAAGTCTATGGAAATTGTATTTTGGAATAAATGAGACAGGTGCAGTTTTTTTTTATTCTGTTCCCTTTTCATTTGTGTTAAGTAAATGTTGCCACAGAATGTGTTTCTAAATCACTGATGAAACTGTTAAACTGAGAGAAAAAATAAATTGATTGAAGAGGTTGGTCATTAAGAGTTTCCTAAAAAATAGAATGGGACGCTGCTTGATAGGTCATTCCACCACCTTGGAACAACCCATGAAAACAGTCTGGATTGTCTTAACCGTGGTGTGGGCACTGCTAGACGACGATCCATTGTTGACCGGAGTGACCGAGTTGTAACATAAGCCATTGCTTGAGGTTCAAGTAGATGGGAGCCGTACCCTAAAGTACTTTCTAGGCTATCATCGGGGACTTGGATTTGATGCGGGCAGTCTGATTGATTTCTAAGGAAGATGTTCCGTAAAAGTTTAAAAAACAATCCACTGGACTTGGTTTCCAAGATTTGAAGATGTTTCACTTCCCCTCCAGGAAGCTTTCTCAATTCAAATGTCTGAAGCGAAACGTCTTCAAATCTTGGAAACCAAGTCCAGTGGATTGTTTTTTAAACTTTTACGGAATGACTATGACCTGGATGACTGAGCATCTTCATCAGCATGTGGAAGATGTTGTAAAGCTAAAACCACTTTTATTGGTTTCATTATTAATTTCTTCTAAATGTATTAGCCCTAATTTTTCAGGATAAATGAAAGATAGGAAGAGTCATTTTAGCCATGGAAAATGGGGATAAATGCATCAAATGTACTGTTATGTTACAGCAGTTCTCTCTTGGGGCCGGATCTATCAAAGGTTTGCGTGTATAAAAACGTGAGCTATTTCACTGCGCACGCTAAAAAATGTACAAACTGATCTATCAACAGCGTGCTAAAAGGATTTGGTCTTTAAAAAGTGCTAAATAGCGCCTCTTATCCATTTAGTACTTTTTCTGCAATGAATATGCAATATGGGGCGTTTACAAGCAAAAGTGCGTCTTGTGGGAGGAGAACATGTAAATATATTAATTTAGCACTCGCAAAGTGATTTATCAAACCTGAAAGCAATTTTGCTAACGGTATCTGACTCTATATTTAACACGTTTCAATAGAAGGTGCAAATGGTCTGTATGCGTAATTGCGCACACATGGCAGCGGTTATTGGGCCGGATTTATCAAGATCCAATTTTGCGTGCAGTAATTTGCGCTCGCAAACTGGAATTTTGCGCGAGGGGCTGAACCATGGTTTGCGGGTGATTTAACAAGAGCGATTGCGTAACTGGTGGCAGGTGCAAAACTGTTGGAGACGCCCTATTTAAATGATGGTTTTGCGCGTTTGGTGGTTTGCGGCATGGCGAGTTTGGAATGCAGAAAGCGCAAAAGGAAATTCGACCCCATGGAAATGGAGGTGTTGGTGGATGAAGCCAACAAACATTTAAGTGAGCTACAGCAAAAAAGTGTGACTGTCACACAGAGGAACGCTATATGTGAACAAATCTGTAATAAAGTAAACGCTGTTGGTGAAACCTTGCGAACAGTGGATGAAGTAAAAAGAAGATACCAGGATATTAGAAGGCGAACCAAAGAAAAACTGGCATATAACAAAACATCTGCGAACAAAGCAGGAGGGGGCACAGTAGATGAGATGCCTCTGACCAGCATTGAAGAACAAGTACAGCTGACGCTCTGTGAGGAGCAATTCACTGGAATTGCAGCTCCAAAATGGCAATGCTGGATAAACGAAATGTTTTGATGATCGTTTCCTCGTTCATTCCAAAAATATTCACACTGAGTGAAAAAATGCGTTCTCTGCGTCTCCTTGCTTCATTTCCATGTCTCCTTCTTGCGACAATAACCGCTGCCATGTGTGCGCAATTACGCATACAGACCATTTGCACCTTCTTTTGAAACGTGTTAAATATAGAGTCAGATACCGTTAGCAAAATTGCTTTCAGGTTTGATAAATCACTTTGCGAGTGCTAAATTAATATATTTACATGTTCTCCTCCCACAAGACGCACTTTTGCGTGTAAACGCCCCATATTGCATATTCATTGCAGAAAAAGTACTAAATGGATAAGAGGCGCTATTTAGCACGTTTTAAAGACCAAATCCTTTTAGCACGCTGTTGATAGATCAGTTTGTACATTTTTTAGCGTGCGCAGTGAAATAGCTCACGTTTTAATACACGCAAACCTTTGATAGATCCGGCCCTATGTCGCAAGAAGGAGACATCGAAATGAAGCAAGGAGACGCAGAGGACGCATTTTTTCACTCCGTGTGAATATTTTTGGAATGAACGAGGAAACGATCATCAAAACATGTCGTTTATCCAGCATTGCCATTTTGGAGCTGTTGGGGGAACTCAGAATGGATTTGGAGCCAGCCACAAGGAGGACCCACGCAATACCAGATATCACAAAACTCCTTGCAACATTGCACTTTTTTGCATCTGGGTCATTTCAGCGTACGGTTGCAGCGAGAGCTGGGATCTCCCAATCTAGTTTTTCAGAAGTGCTGTCCGACGGGGTCGGGGTTCTCCCCCTGCGCCTGTGGAGCAACATGCCAATGCTGCGGGGATGCGTAATCTCATCCACAGTAACTTCTTGTGAGCCATTTGGTATGTGCATTTTTCTACAGGCCAATAGAAAACACCTGTTTTTTTGTTGTTTTTTTTTTTTTTACTGCAGTGAAGTAGACATTCAGCCACATACCACCTTAGGGATTAAAGGTTGCCAAAGTTTTTTCTTTATATATCACTGTAAGATTTAAATTTCTTAATGCACTAGCTTGTAGAAACTACAAACTACTTTGCCGCAAACCACAAAACGCGCAAAACCATCATTTAAATAGGGCGTCTCCAACAGTTTTGCACCTGCCACCAGTTACGCAATCACTCTTGTTAAATCACCCGCAAACCATGGTTCAGCCCCTCGCGCAAAATTCCAGTTTGCGAGCGCAAATTACTGCACGCAAAATTGGATCTTGATAAATCCGGCCCTTGATCCTTAAGTTCTCATTCAAAAGATTTGCTATTTTTTTACTCAAATGCCTTCTTGATTTTTTTCCCGTTTGGTTTCTGTCCTGCACCTATCTACCAGAACAACCTATAACACTGCCAGATCATAAAAACAAAGGTGAAACATAAATCTTTTGTATGTATAATGAGTGTACCAGAAAAGGTTGCGTGTTAATTTCCTCTTTGTGGTTTCATGAAAGTAAATAAATACAGAAATTTAAGACAAGAAATTACAAATCTCTGGCTTTTAAGACATATTTTAGGTATGTGGTAACAATTATTTTAAGGTTATTATTTTACGTTTCTTCAAAATGGCTGGCTAGATTTAGCTACAAAGAAAGAACACAAAGATAAAAATAATAATTATCCTTTAATATGAACGGAAAAAAACAAACAACACCCCTATCCACAAGTGGCACATTTCTTTACACCTATGGTTCAGTATAAGTACTCTTTTTAACTTCTTTCTGGCAGCTACTAAGTGAGCAATAAACCCACTGTACCTTACAGTACTGTCCCCTGAAGCGCTCAAATGAGCAAACGGCTCCAATAAACCAAGTCTGGAATACAGTAGTTAATGCTATGGAAATTGGGGATATGTGTGAATGGAGTTTGGAGAATGTTAGAGAAGTAGTGCAGATTGTTTATTTCAGATTGTTCCCATCTTAAAAAAAATGTGAAATACACACAGATGTTTCACTGTAGTTTGCCATATAAACCTATATTGCCTAAAATACATTACTCTGCTTCATACTGTCATTAGGGGGGCCACATGCCGAAGGCATGGCCCACCTACTACTATCTCACATATTTATTCCGCGTATTATACTAGCTTATAGTTCTCCTCGCCACCAAAACTTCGGCACCTAACTAGTCCCGCACGGTTTGGCGGATCGGGCCCAAAGTTGGCACACGCGTCGGGACCAATGGTGCGATGCGTGCTTGTATAAAACTTTCTCATTAGTCCGAAGGTTCGCGAATTATTAGCGAAAACGTCGCAAAAAAAATCCCATAGGAAATGAATGGGGAGAGGGAAAAAAAAGCATAAAAAACAGCACTTCACTGTGTCGGCATACATTCATGTAGAAAAACAGTTTAAAGCTCAGTTTGTAGATAAATCCTTCGTCTATTTAAAACTGAAGACGGCATGTTGATAACTGCTACGGTTTTTGTATAATCAGACCTCAAGCGCCACAAAGTTTTAGCAAAATCCACCCTTCTAGAGTGGAGAGACTGAAAAGCTAGAGTGTGAGGCAGCCGTTTTTTTAAGACCAAAAAACATTTTAAACTCGCCCTCACGGCCACATATTTATAGCTAGAGTCACCATTTTTGGTCAGTTTGTAGACTGAAATCTCTGGACCCACACAATGTCTTCGGAATTACGGTAGGATTAATACTTTTCCTTAAAAACCCTCCAGACCGACCTAAAATCGATCAAAATCAGAGCCGTTTTTCATTGGTTTTGGAGCAGCAGTGGGGAGAAAAACGAATGACATTATGTGTTTTCAACTCGTCATAAATATTTTTCTGAAAGACACACATACACCAAAGTTGGCATAGTTGGAGTCGAAGGATGGCTGACGGTCACGGTGAAAGAATCTTTTGAATAACTCATACGGTTTTTGCTCAGCAGTCGTTTGTTCGGAGGACATTTTAAGCACCAGAAAGCTGGGTGACAGTGAGCTGCTGTAGCTAGCTCAGTTAGAAGCTAAGGACTGAGGACCCGTTTTTTCTTATTCTTTCTCTTCCCATTCAGGTTGTAGATGACCTACAGCCATGAAAGTTACTCCAATTGAAGACAAGATATAGCTGTCGCTTAGATAAAAAGAATTTTTCAGATATCATTTATGGTTTTTACTCAGCAGTCGTTTGTTCGGAGGGGTGCTTTAGCAGCAAAAAGATGAGAGAGGAGCTGCTGCAGTTAAACCAATGGTAGGAGCAGGTGGGACCCACCATTTTGTTTGTGCTTCGTTTTGGGTTGTGAAAGACCTACAGACATGAAGGTTACCCCAGTCTGAGACAAAGGATAGATGTTTCTTTCACTGAAAGAATTTTTCAAATACCTTTTACGGTTTTTGCTCAGCAGTCGTTTGTTTGGAGGGTAAGCACCTGGAAGCTAGCTGACAGTTAGCTTCTGCAGCAGCCTGCTAGTGTGCAGCTGCTGACATCTTAGTGTGAGGCGGCCGTTTTTTTAAGATAAAAGATTTTGTTCTTGCCTCACGGCCACATATTTGGAGCTACAGTCACCATTTTTGGTCAGTTTGTAGGCTGAAACCTCTGGACTCACACAATGTCTTCGGAATTACGGTAGGATTAATACTTTTCCTTAAAAACCCTCCAGACCTACCTAAAGTCGATGAAAATCAGAGCCGTTTTTCATTGGTTTTGGAGCAGCAGTGGGGAGAAAAACGAATGACATTATGTGTTTTCAACTCGTCATAAATATTGTTCAGAAAGACACACATACACCAAAGTTGGCATAGTTGGAGTCGAAGGATTGCTGACGCTCACGGTGAAGAAATTTTTTGAATAACTCATACGGTTTTTGCTAAGCAGTCGTTTGTTCGGAGCTGTTGCTCCCATTCAAAAAAGCCTGAGAGCTAAGGAACGATAGTGCTGCGCTTTTCTCTCTGTCACTGACAGGCTCGTTAAGCGTTGTCAAGGTAACCGTGCTTCAAAGAGATTTTACCTCTGCTGTTTTAAACAGCACATATTAATCTAATGGAGGGTGAAAGCACTGATTTAACATTGGGAAATGGATACTATATGACTGCTGTCCATGACACTTCCCTTGCCACTCAACACTGATAGACTTTCAAAATAAGACTCCAGGGACCCTACAAAATAAAAGCCTCTATATTTTTTACATATATTTATTGCCCTATATGGCTCAACATTATGACCCAAACTCAACCCCATTTTAGAGAATAGACTCTAGGAGACTGTTTAAAACACAACCTAAGGCAAATTTCAAAATAAAAGCCTCCCATTTCATCTTCATCTACTGCCCTAATAACATGGAAAAAGAGTGATTTAACGATTGGAAAGTCATCAACTATCATTGCTGGGTCTGAACATTTTCTCTAAACACAACTCTGTTGGACTTTCAAAATAAGACTACAGGGACCCTACAAAATAAAAGCCTCTAGATTATACTAATGCAATAATTGATGCAAATGGCTCAACATTATGACCCAAACTCTTCCAGGTTGTTTTTATTAGACTCTAGTGACCTTTTCAAAACACACCCCAGAGCAAATTTCACAATAAAAGTCTCCCATTTACTCTGTAATACAGCAGCTATTCACCTAATAACATGGAAAACCAGTGATTTAACATTTGGAAATGGATTCTATATCACTGCTGGGCATGACCCATCTTTTGATGCACATCCATGATAGACTTTCAAAATAACACTACAGGGACTCTACAGAATAAAAGCCTCTTCCTTATACACACTCATACATTCTGGCATATTGCTCATAGCCATTGGTGATTTCATCACTGCAATGGCTCTTAGAAGGCGGGCGAAGCCCGCCATTGGTGATTTCATCACTGCAATGGCTCTTAGCAGGCGGGCAGAGCCCGCCATTGGTGATTTTTTTCATCGCTGCAAGGGCTCCTAGCAGGCGGGCGGAGCCCGCCAACTGCGCTTTACCCACTGCGGTTCAATATGGACAACCCATATTACCCTTGTGCATCATATGCTGTGCACGTCTATTTCCCAGATTTCAGCACAAGTGGCACACAGCTCTCTTTGCCCATGACCTAGCCCTCTTTCCTTCCCTCAGCAGCCCTCAAAGGCGTAAGCAGTTGGTCTGGGGAGCCCCAATGTCACTTGCCAGGGCCGTATTGGCCCAGTTACCCAGACGGGCAGTAGGTGGCCCCCCTCAAAATTTCTTTAGAAATTTTCTAGTTTAGATATATAATCCTCACATATAGCTGCTCTGTGAATGCAGTGATTTTAAAAGACTCTTAATCACAAAGATTTTTTTAATATACTAAAAGGCAAGATAACTCTGAAACTGCTTGTGCTCTAACATCTGCAGAGATGGACATTCCTCCAGCTCATGCCTGTATATTAGCCAGGCAGACCAGAAAAAGGGCAAGAAAGAGTTACTCGCTGAAGGGAAGTTTGATTCCATAAGGGGGAGAAAGGAGACAGGTGAAAGCAAGAATGGAGGAAAAATGGGACATGGAGTGGGTGAAGTTGAAGTGCTGTGGCTAAAGACATGAAGCGTGATTTAGTTAGTCTCTATAAAACTGTAACAGAACCTTAAGGGTTTTCTACTTCATACAAAACTTTGTCATACACTGTAAAAATAAGCTGTTCCAACCGAGTGAAAGGGCTGCCTTAACATTCGCTCTCTCAGACATTTTAGCATAAATAACCTAATGTTTCTATGGTGTCTCTTTTCATTCTTTTTAGATGATGAAGCATTTTTTGTTATTGAATTTGTGAGATTACTCATAAAAAAACAAAGAGACACCTATACAGCCAGGGGCATACCTAAACTGTTCCCTTTAAGTTGAAAAGTGAATTTCTCTGCAAGGCGCTAGAATAAAAAAAACCACAATCCTGCCTGCACCAAACTTTATACTTAACATGTTGTAACCATGCAAGTACTATTGGATTGGTACCTGCTAAACCTACACTTGACCGTTGAAACTCAGAAAGAGGCATAGTTTGTCTGCAAAAAACTAAAACTCTAACGTCCAGTGACAATGTGCTTTGCACACCACTGTATCAGATGATTTCCATTGCAACTGGTTTTTTGCTTGAAGGCTAAGGCAAGGAAATTAATTCTACGAAGCTCTCCACTCACTGTTTATGATCTAAGCTGAAGGCCTGGTTTGTGTCATACCCATTTGCATCTATCATAACACCATAGTGGATGGTAAAACTTCTAGAAAACACATAACCAAGATCGCATCTTATCAATGTGTCACAATCTCTTATGAAGCAACCTGGAAAAATACATAGAAAAAACAAATACAAAATTGGCTTAAATCTGAGGAAACCAGCAACCAGAAAAATACTGACTGAAAGTCTGGTTTCACCGACTTCAGTCTGTTTTGTGGTTAAGTTGACTCAGATGATTGAGAATTTGCAAAGGCACCTCGATCAATAGGTGCTTAAATTTCTGCCGTAAAGGGGTTTGAACATTTTAATTCAAGGATCTTGATGGGTAAGCAAATACTATGACTATGCTGGCTAATTTGTTGGCAAAACTCGGCAACATTTAAAGGCACTTAGCTCCCTTTCCTTCTCCTGGCAGATCTTTTTTTTAAGGTTTAAGTCATCTTTATCACAAATAGATGCCTTTTTGCATCATGTGTTTATAATAGTGTATGCACAGCTATTTACATACTATTATATCTTATAAACACTCAAGTATCTCCTACATTGCATCAAAGTAAGTGTTCCTGAGCAAGACAATGTGGGAAAGCTTGCTGTAGAAAGTGCTCACCAACCTGTACACAGCACAGAATTAATTGTTTTCATGGCTAATTCGAAGGTTCATTATCATAAATTGACAGATGCACTGTGCCGTATGCATACTTAAAACATGAGTTCATTCTGCGGTCGGGTATGACATCTAAAGGCAGAAAAATATTTAGCTCACAGAGGTCAGCTGAAGGAACCACCCCTATCAGAGTGAATGCCAGCAGTGAACTGCAACCTCAGCAGCGTGCCCGACACTGGGATTTTTGTGTCTGTTAGCAGAATTAAGCAATCCCCAGAGACATAACATCAACACACACAAGGTCTTCTCTGCATATCTAATCAGCCCTACAAGGACTACAATAAGCTAACCAGGATTCTCAAGATTTTGCCCTCCCTTACACGAGTTTTACCTCCCCTGGCTTGTGCTTAACCTTTTGGAAAACATGAACAGATAAAAGTTTTTTTTTAGGTAATTGTAATCAGGACCAATTGAAATTAAGGATTTTAAGAATGTCTAGTCAAATGTGCTGAATAAACCAAAAGTCCTCCATAGAAAAATAGCTGATACTGATGCTCAAAAGGCTTCAATGTTTTTTTTCTTCAAAAATCTTTGACAAATTTACAACAATTATTTCACAAGGGAACCCAAATAATTGAAGTGTGTACAAACAGTCTCCTATCAGTTTGATCCTTTAGGAATCATGCCATATTGATTTTTGCGTGTGTGTGCGCAGGTGTCTGAGTTTGATTGTATTTGTTACTCAAAGGAAAGGGGAGCATGTTGCATCCAGATTCAGAATGAGGGAATGCCTTGGCAGTTCTGTCAATAAGTTCAACTAATCCAGGAGACAGTGAAGGAACTCACTGTCTCACAATCAAAGGTCAGACTTGCATAAAGCCTTCTCTGAATAACAGCTGCTGTTTGTGGCTTAAGAGTTATGTAAAAAGCTCTATTTTTTATTTTCGTAAATGGAGGGAAGAAAGGTGAAAGAATGCTGCTAAACTGTGAATGCAAATTGAGGAAGTCATGACATAAGCATGCAGAAATCCTAAACGGGGTTAGCCAGTAGCATTTTAATGGACTATATTTCACAACGGCAAAACACAACTGTTTATTTTCCCATTTATGGCCAAGAAGTATACAGGCAACTTGACATGAGAAGTTTAAGCAACACTGGTCAAAATGTACCAAAGTATCTCCCATGAGTTCATGAATAATACATTTTATGTATTTGTCTCTTGTGGCAATTTCTGGAGAACATTGTATTTAAATAGAAAATCTTTGTGCAGGTTTTACTATCTTTTTTACAGATATTGCAAAACATCTGAACGTTTCATATAATTGTTATTTTGTTGCCAAAAGGATGAAAAGAATATAAAAGATAAGCTAAATCCAGACTTATGTACAGTATTATCCTTCGTGTGTATCAAGCTTCTACAGTGAAAATATGCAGAAATTCTGCAATGAAATTGTTCAGTCAATCAGAAAAATTAAAACTGAATTGGCATGTTCAACATGGTACTCTTAAAAAAAAAAAAAAAAGGGGTTATGTAGAGGTATAGTACTGCTGTAAAAACTTCTGTTAGCACCATTTCATGCTACGTCCATCTCCTTCCTGCCCTGCCAAAATATGAACTCTGTAGTAATTTTGTATCGTTTAGTCAATAAAACTGCACGGCTGCACAAGTCGGTGGCAAATTCCAACACAAAGTTATTTTTACTGGATGCCAGAGAAACTTCAGGGTCAATATGCACAGATCACATGGAACAAAAAGGATATTAAGTGAGCATTACACTATCTTCAAACATTCAGAAATGGTCTGCGGGCCAGACTTCCTACTTTCATCCTTCATCCTCCTCTTAGATAAAACAAACCAGATCGAGGATCTAATTTTCAACCTGACAATAACAATAACATTTAACAATTTTATTAAAATGAATAAAGGGAACGGGAAATCAATCAGCAGAGGGAACAGGAATCTCTCATGAGAGAGATCACTTTAGTGGCTGGGTTGGATCGCAATGAGAATTGAGCAAACAGAAGTAGAGCCAGGTGACAAAATTTTTCTTCCAAAAAAGCCTTCTAAAAAGTTCTTGGCTCCATAGTGCTGGCTTACAGAGCTTCAAGGAGGAGCGTGCTGTTCAGAGGAACAGATAGAGAAAGAGGGACAATCATGAACTAATTTAGAGGCAGATTCTCCATCTTGGAAATTCCAGATGGAAAATAGAATTCATTGGTGGTGGGACAGAAACATGGCCAGAGCCAAGATGTTTAAATCAGAGGGAGGTATCTGAGGGGAAGGCGAAAATTGGTAATCAGAGGGCAAAAACCCAGGTTGGTGTCCAGAAAGCTCAAAGTAAATTGGTGAGGGAAAGGCAAAGGCAAGGTTTTTGTCAGGTTTTCAAATATCTGTCAACAGTGACTGTTAGTGGAGTGGTTATATAGGAAGGAATGCAGGTGAAGAACATGAACACTGATAAGGGGAGGCAGATGATCTATGAACTGAAAGTCTCAGTCTTCATGTTTGCCTTGTCTTAGCAGTTGATATTTATAATAACAGGAGTCTGTTACATCTGTGTGTTGTGATGGCAACGCCATTTAATAGTTTTTTTTCTAAGAGACTAGCATCTTTCTTCTGCACTGGGTCCATGTTTGGTTTTGTTTGAGTGCCCCAAACAGGTGGATGAATCACCTGGACAACAGAGGTAAGGTGAGACAATGTTCCTAAACTCAGGTAGGAGATTGATTTAAAAAAGCTTGTCTCCAAGGCCTGCTTTGCTAAAAAGGTGGTCAATCCAGGATATTGTCTCGTTTCCTAATTTTTATACTTCATGCAATGTCCATGTACTTGAGAAAACAGCATAAAAGAATATATGGATATATTACTGTGATATGAGATCAAACCTTGTCATCATTTAAGAATAAAGGTAAAGCAGACGTTGCGGAAGCCGTTTTAGACCGTTAAGGCCTCCGTATTGTTGGAGGGGAGAGGCGTACGGGACGGTTCATGTTGCTCCAGTCTGCAGTCTGACAGATGTCACAGAAAATTACACACTGTAGCTTTAAAATTTGTTCTTGTCTTTCTTTTCTGTTAGAAATTTTGCATCTATAACAAAAGAAATGTAATAACAATTCAGAAATTAATGGGTTAGTACAGGCTTAACACTAATTCAGGGTGTTGCAACTAATTGTTGAACTAATTAATAAAAAAATGAATCCAGCACTGGAGTTTCCTTTTGCACATCCCATAAAAGGCAGCTTAGCTCTGGCAAGAGAATTACAATCCAAACCTGAGAGATTGCCTGTGCTTAGAACAACTAGTCATTACTGGGATCTAGCTGTTGTGCACACCCTGGTAAAAAAAAAATGTGCTTTATTGTATTTCAAGTATATTCATATTTCCTATAGTTTACTGAAAATGTACTTAGACAAATTGTACTTTTTGTAAATATATAAAAAGTATACTAACATTACGCTTTCATGCTAATACTTTTAACACACTTTAACATAATTACACTATGTTACACTTTATAGAAATATATTATTAAAAAAGTATACTTTAAGTGAAAGTTATGTGTAATTTCTAAAGTGTACTTATTTTAAATTTGTTTTTACATATATTTTTGCTATATTTTAAATTGTATGCTCAAAGTTGTCATTGTAACGTACATTGAAAGCATATTTTAAAAGTACACATTTTAATATCGACACTGTAATATTAAGTTTGAGTGCATTTTAAGTTACATTTGAATCTAATTATGAAGTGAAGTTATATACGCTTGTACTTCAGGTAATTCTTTTGGAAAGTGTTCAATAGTATAACTACAAAAATGCACTTAAACCCTATTATGCAATTTTGTGCTGTGTGTAAAGTACACAGATAGCAATTATTGCAGTTGTTATGTAATGTTTAATAAGTTTTGAAAAAGAAATATGATACAATACATCTTACACACAAAACCACATTGAACAAAACACTAAATGTTCACTTCAAAAGTACAGGTGCACAAAATTGTGTGTTCTGCTGAAAAGCAAGTGGTTTAAAGCTGGTGCAGTGCTACATTATGATCTAACAAATAGCATAACCCACATTGCAACAGAAAAGTTAATACTGGCCAAATGCAAAAGAAATAAACTTAACACATTACAATTGTCTCAAGTGTTCAAAAAAGAACATTTCATTAGTATTGTTTAATGGATCAAAGCAGGGCTACTGCAAACAAGACCAATTGGTGAGTGCACATATTTAAAAGTCGCTGACAGCACTTCATGCATATAGGAGTGATATGTGGAGGTTGTTTGGCCTTGATGTCTGTAAAGTAGTAGCTCCCCAAGAATTTTAGTCTTGGGGAGTTTTTGGTTCAGTACTGATATCAGAATTCCCATAGACTTTGAATGCACCACACCTGCACAGCAGTTAGTCACGGCTCCTCCCTGCTCAGAGCTAGCGTGCTTTTCTTTTAAGGCCTTGGTCTGCATGGAGAGAGGTAACTTTCAAAACATTCCCATTTGGTTTTGAAATCTTAAGATATCTGTATAAAACGCGATTTTGATTATTATATTTGTATTGTAGAAACAGGAGATGTAATCGGTTGAGCAGGAAGATTTGCTGTATTATTGTGTTGAAGAATATCCTGGTGAGTTCACATGAACCTGTGAATGAAATATATATATTTTTTGAGATGTAAAACCAGTCAGGATATAATGTTTTGTAATATATGTAATTTTACTAGCTCTTTTGATTTATTGAATGCATTAGCACAGTGAGAAGGAGGCTAACACACCCCCCATGTGCTCTTCTAAAAAAGAAAATGCACTTTCAAGCTAGCTACATCTTGTGTGATGTTGCTGTAAAACCCCCACAAGGGGTTAACGTAAAATTAACCCTTCATAGGTGTCCTGGATTGTTTTTTCCAGATACAAGTATTGACTACTGACCATAATGATTTCTTAGACAGTGAACCACATGTAAATTGATAATTTTACTTTATATTTTTGTCTGTATAAATGTGGTAAAAACCAATTTATATTATGGTGATTACATGATTTATTTTCCAATTGAAGTAATTGCTCTGCACATTTGTGTGCAGGCTGTTTTTTTTTTTACATAGTTGCAGAATCTGCTGTTACAGCTGAGCGGTTCATTGTATGGACTGGACTAGACTCCACCAGAGATGTTGATGCAGAATGTTCCCAATGTGAATGCCATCCGGTTCCCTGGAGGGTGGTAGGAAAAACAAGGAAACTTAAGGATTTTTCTTCCCTTTCTTTCTGCGGATTCATAATTTTTTTCTTTTCTGAGATCTCTGACAATTTTTGTTGTTACTTTGTTTAATTTTTTTGATCAGATCTGATAAAACCACTTGATGCATCAGATTTATTTAAATTCAACTGAAATGGACAATTTTTTTTTCTGGTGCACTTATGGACCCTGGTATATCATACTGATACAATTTGTCAGACTTTTCTGATGTACTGCTCAAAAATACTATGAATTTACAGTATCTCTCTGTTTGGTTAACAGACGCTGTTCTTCTGGAGTTTCCGTAGACAAGTGTCTCTGATGTGCGCACGGCCATCAGACGAAAATGTAACAATGAGCAGTTCAGCCAAAAAAAGGAAAATAATGTGTGGTGGGCGTGTTTTTGTATGGTGCGAGGGTTTAGGGGTGCAATAATAAGGAATGTTGTTTTTCATTGTTCAGTATTCCTCTGCGTTCTTTAAAGTTTATTTGTAATGTTTAGGTCTGCTGCCTGAAATTGACATATTTCTACAAAGTGTACTAAAGTACCAATATTTGAAAATGTGTTGTAAGTTTTATAATGAAAATGGTTAACGTCGATATGTAAATGTTTATACATTCTGAGATAGTACAAGTTATATTATTTGTAATGTACTATAATTTGGACATGTTTCAAATACATTAAAGTATATTTTTTCATCTGCACGGAAGTATATCCACAAGTCTTTCAGCATTTAGTATACTGTTAATACATTTGCAAGAATGTGCAAGGTAGAAAGTAGTATAGCAATGTAATGATAAAGTATATTTACTATTAACTGCAAAGTATGCTTTTTTAGTAATTGGAATAAGCCAACAGTATAATTAAGCATATTATTACCACAGTAAGAGTATATTAAAAGTATAAAGCTTATATATTTTTAAGACACTAACAAATCATTTTTAATGTAGTTATAATACAACCATAGTGCACTTTAATTTGACTAATTAAGCATATATTAGTACATATAAACTCATATACTTAAAGTATACAAAATATACTTTAAGTTGTTCCACTTTAGCACATCAAAGTACACTAAATACACTTCAAGTTGAGCTTGTCCACAATTTAATTACAATTAAAATATATTTAGTACAAAATTAGTTGTTCCAAAATAGCATCCTTCAAGTTAACTAATCATAAACACACTTAAAGTATAGTAATGATTAGTGTGCCTTCAAGTACACAAAAGTATGCTAAATTTTAGTACACTTAGCACATTTATTTTTCAGCAGGGCATCTTTAACATCTTCTGTTATATCCTTTATTTAAACAGATGAGAATTTCAGGATAAAAAATAAAATACAGTGGCTTACAAATCATATCAGTATTTTCTTTTATTAACCCTTTTAGAAACCAAAGATATTTATTTTTATCTGATGCCTTCAATGCTAATTTTGAATTTATTTTTAGCTGGATGCTACAAGTATCGTTGGTGTCTGTAGAAAAATCTTTGCATTGCAGTTTACAGGAAAACTGCTATTAAGATAAAGTATGATGCATAAAGTAGTTATGTTTATTGATACCTGCATCACACTCATATTTTATGATTAGGCCTATGACTCAGGGCAAGGACACCATTTTACTGGTAACTGGTCCAATGGTGTTTGAAGTCACTAATTTCAAGCTTACTAAAGAGATAAAATGCAGACGTAATTTCAGTTCTGACTTTTAACTCAGTCTCATAAATATTAACCACACGTCAGCACCAGAAAAAAAAAAGTCACTAGATCAACAAAGTCATAAGGATTCATCCTCGGGGAACTTTTAATGTCTGAAACTCTGTGATAATCCTTGAAGTATTTTCTAGGTAATACCTATATTTGAGTTCTTTAGACTGATACCCACATGTATGAGTACAATCTTCTAAAAGGACTGTAACTCAGAATGTTCATCTTAAGTGTTTTGTTTTAAATAGACTGTATTTGAGTTGGAAAAATGAAGCACAAGTGGATTTCTGAAAGAGTCAGGTCACATTAAACGCAACAACTTTAAGTCACCAGGTGCCCTCATCCTGACAACCCACAATCATGCTGCAATCTATGTCTCATAAAGACATGGGATACCTCAGACATCAGTGTAAATAGAGGTTGTTAGAGCACGAAGGCATGGACTGAAAAGCAGAAATGCATCTGTGAGTTCAGGTCTTCTCTGGATGTTTCCCCATTTATCTTGTCTGTCAAGTAAAGAGGACGTGTAATGAAAGGTGATCACTCCAGTGAACAGCTCTCCATGCCAGCCTACCACACAATGCTAAATAATGGAGTCTGTTCAATGACCACAGGTCTGCAGGAAATTTATTGGATCTTTACATTAAGCTTATGTGTGGCATTGGTAGATCATGTAAGTAACTCATGATGCTAAATTGTCAATATTACAAAAAAAAAATCTACTTTGATCATTTTGCAAGACCAGAAGTGACTTGATTTAATAAAAAGGGAAGAAAATTCTACAGGATAGCTAAATGTTATCTTCCTTAGTTATACATAAATATATAAACATTCCTCAGGTTGTTTAATGTATGTTGAAATTATGCCAATGCCATGTGCTCACAGGGTGCTGGTTAGGATGCCTAATTTTTTTGTTGCCAGCTACCGCCCTCTGCTGGAGGACCATATGACTGCAATCCAATTACTTCGTTCAGATAAAATTCCCAAAAAATTCTACTAACAACTTCCAGAATTATTGATCAGAAATTGTTCTAAAAATATTTCTCAAACATAAATTTAAAAAATGGCTTGAATTGGTATTGGAGCCAATGCCTTCTGTTACACCAAAATAAAATGCAGTACAACCAAGATCATTTAGGGAAAATTTGTAAATAGTTTCCTCCTGTTTGTGCTTAATTTTGCTTGTCAGATGGTGAAAAAACAGCAAAAGAGTGATCGAGGAAAACTGCAAACAGAAAAGATAAGGATTGTAACTTTAGAGTAACAGGTAATAGTTTAGGTGGGAAAACCTGTTGATGGAACCAATGTAGTTAGTCATCAAATCAACTAAATTGACAAACCGTAAATTCAATATGAGGCAACACCTAGTTTTGTAAAAGCCTTGCAGGAAGCACAGGTTTGAAAGATAGCTCTGCTCACGAGATCGACTTGACTTTTTAAGCATGCAAAACACTGGGCATAAAAAAATTAACCACCTTAAACATGAAATATGGCAGGAGGAAACAGTTGTATGGGATAAATTTTATTCAGCAAGAAAACAGAACCTTGATGTAGTTAGATCAAGCTAAATCATACTAAGCTTGTAAGAAATCTTTTGATATTCCAGTAGATAAATGATTTTAAGGTTTCTTTCTTCTCGCATGTAGACAGCTGGAGAAGGCACCACCACCCCTCGCAACCCCACTTTGGGTTGTGTCAGAAAATAGATGGATGTATGTTACCTTCTTCTAAATGCCCAGTCGGTATACAACAGGATCCAAATATTGCTCTTTTAACACTCCAACACAAACTAAGCTTCATTATTATTATTTTAATATTTGTAACTGTAATTCCATCAAAACATGTATTGGTGTCGACTCAGGCGGACAAAACCTGAAGTGCAGTGTTGGATTGAGTGTGAAATACTAAATAAAAAAATCAGTCTGAAGTTATTTAGGAAATCTTATATTAAACATTATTGCAGATTTTAACAGAATGTCTTTACTTTCTTCCAAAGTGTTACGCAATATACATCTTAACCATTTAATAGCAAGTAAAAACATTTTAAATAAGAGTTTTTCCATAGAAACAAAATGGTTTTCAAAACATTTTTATTAATTTAAGAGGATGCTGTTAAACTATCAGTGGTTAGATTTGGTAAGACCTAATATGACATTTAGCAACAACTTAGTCTGGCACAGCTTTCAGCTTAACTCAATTGTTAGTATGATTTGAATTCATACATCTACAACGGAAAGAAAAAAGAAATCAGAAAAGTCAGACGAGCAAATTTAAAACAGAAGCTTTAATGTAAAATCTGGACAAACCTGGTACAATGAGGCCTAAAAGTTACCTGTATTCAAGCTTTGAGCAAAGAGGACAAAAAAAAAAAAAAAAAGACTGCTACATAAAAACATTGAACTTTTTCAAAATGAGATACTACGGCAAAAATATCAAACATTTGAATAAAAACAATTTCTACAATGCATAGTCCATTTTAGGGAAAGAATTCAAATAGCATTTTATAGTTCCTAAGCTAAAAAAAAATATATATATAATAAAATTAGGATTTAAATCTTAATGTATAAAGGAAGTTGGTCGATGATAAATCCTGAACAGACGCAGAACTGTTCCCGTGTCCTCAACAGGCCGGGACAAGTGCAATACCAGTCAAAAACAGAGCACTGCCACCTCTCCCAACCTGCACAGAAAGGGATCCTTTCTCACAAGAATCATTTCAGTTCTATGATCAGTTTTGCATGGATTTGCACAGCATTGTCTTCAAAAGCTGACAGCAAACCAGCAAAACTAACCAGAGACCCACGTGTGTGCAAGTTACCCCTGCAGTCCCCGATCAATGAAGACCAAGTCTAGAAGTACTTTAAGTGCTCACACTGCAGTAGAATTTCATATAACTACCTGCACTATAAGCACTTTAATACTACTGAAACCAGTTTTCATCTTCTAAATAGTGTATTGGAGACTTAGGATCCAGATGAAAACACAGAACACCATCAGTTTTGCATAGATTTGCACAACTCATTTCTTCTTGCAGTGCAACAATGCAAAACTAACAGAGAACTGACAATATAGTGTAGATGAATATATGATAGGTAGATGAGAGTCCCAGCTCCTTATGCATGAAGGAGCACTTAGGGCAGTAGGTGCTAGTCTATTTCACTATCTGCACTAGATGCACCTTAGCATAAGCACTAGAAAAGAACATGAAAGTAAATAGTTTTGCTACCAAGAAAAAAAGGAAAAGTTTTCAATATAGCTCACACAGGATACAACGCCTCACAAATCCTCCATGTTTGCTTAAAATATTGATTCTTGACTCTGAAAAGCAAATGGCAGGCTTTTGCAGCAGGAAAATGAGATCCTGCCAGATGTTCATCGACGAAAGCAGTCGCAGTCCATCCTTTGAAGCCTCAACCCACCTGAGTTTTGGTAAATAAGCCTGCTCCTTTCATTCCCATTATCAGCACAGTGCTGAAAGTGCCTTCACTGCAGTAGATTTCTAGAAAACTACCTGCACTGTAAGCACTTTGACACTACACTGACTTTAAAATGCTCGTATACCGTTTCCTTTGAGGCCAGGCAACAGCTTCTTTAAAAAAAAGATGGGTGCTGGTCAGCAGGTGCAGATCTGTGCAGGGGCCTGCAAAGGTAAACAATAAATATTAAAAGCAGGTCAGCAACTTTTATATTCAGAAGTGAATTCATTGTTCCAGCCAATCTATTTTGCATTGTGCAAGATACAAAAAGCAGAGATGTGCAAAAGGACTTCAATTATCAAAACATAGAGGCTATGTGGTGATGGTACACAAATCCAATTTAAATTTGTCAACAGCAGCAACACATCTGGGTGTTAAATGAGCCAGAAATAAATGTTTCAGCGTGATCATCTGCACAGAGGTGAGGTGGCAGTTCACATTCAACAACATCATCATTTTCCTCTTTAGAAGGACAATTAGAAAAGCTACCAAGCTGTTGCACAGAAACGGGTGGAGAGATACACAGGCGGCCAATTAACACTGGCGTAAATTAGTCCTTTTTTAAAACCGTTCTAAACCATTTATTAACCTGCAGAGCTCATTCTTGGAAAAGCCACACAGGCAACCTTCCAAGGATTATATGTTTAAGCCATTATGAATTAAGAGGCATATTTAGCTGGGAAAACAAATGTATTAATATTGTTAAAATATTTGACAAGAGGAAAACCGATCTGGATGTTTTTCATTGGATAAACCACCAGTGCATGTTGGATGCATGAGCCATGAGCAACTGCAATACGATCATCTGAGCAATAATATTAAACCAGTAAAAGATAAAGAAAATAAGGTTGAATGGAATCATCTAAAAGGTTTTTTTCTCTTGACAGTCTGATGCAAAAGTAATTAGATGCTGTCATCTTAAGAGCTCCAACCTTTAGGGATTAACTATGATTATAGAGCAAAACAAGAAAGTCCCATCCAGATGAGCACTGATTCTTTCCGAATTACTAGTGACGTTATGAGATGAGCAGAGACTTTGAAACACGTTTTGAGTAACGAAGGGAGCGTTTTCGCAAAGCTTCGTTTAGGGGAGGAGGCAAAACCAATGACGTCTGAAGCCTCGCTATGTGACCATACCACATGACCCCTTCGGGTAGTGGTTCAGCTCGCCCTGAATATTCGGCAGGCATATTTAAGCTGCTTCACTACTCAGTCAACATGTGGGAGTTTGTAGGAGATTTGCCGCCAGTTGTTTATATTTGAAGAGTACATTTCCAACCAATCTAGTTGGTTAAAACTATCTTGGTTAGATTAAACAATATAATGATCAAAATCTGAGCATGCCATTTCTTACAGTTTTAACATTACGGATAAGTAGTATAACTTTCTGGCCTGTAGTCTATCGCCAGTGGCTTCAGCTGGGTTATATTGACTTTCAATCTCAAGGCCAAGGATTCAAAACCCACCTTGAACTTATGACAGTTGCTGTAATATATAATAAGTTTTTTGGTTAATATGACCAATTTGTAAACAGTAAAAACATGGCCAAATTAGATTGGTTGGTTTGGCCAAAAGATTGGTTAAACAACTTCCAACCAAATTAACACCAAACACTGTGGAAAAACTTATTTTTGATTAAAAACGACTAAGACCTGTCATTTTGCTCTTCATTGCCCAATTTGCACAAACACTTTCACTGTCTGCTTCAGCTTATTTAACTAAAATGGCAGAAAAAAGTTAACCCTAACTGATTTTGTACACACAAAAAAAATGTTTATACACACCAATCATACACACACAAAAAAACAAAAAACAGATTCCATTCCTAAACGTAGTCATGTACTACACCAGTAGGTGGTGACATGTTTACATGAGGCTTCATGAACTATGGGGATTGCTGAAGCAATTATCCCAGACAGTTCAATGCCTCATGAGGCTTTATCTCACAATCACTACAAATTACATATCAATCCAACCATACAACTTCACAACTGAAGGTTTTAAAAAGAAAAGCTGTTGATATCAATATAGAATGGACATCTGGAAGTAAGGATACAGAGGTGCATTCACACTGAAAACTATGGTTGATTGCAGAGCTGTAACAATGATTATTTTGCTAATTGATTAAGCTTTTGATTATTCTTTCAATTCACAATCCAAGAGCAAAGGGTTTATCAAAGATCTTTTTACAGAATTAAAACAGGTAAAACTAAAACTTTTCTACTTGATAGAGCATATTGACAGTTTTTCTTAAATGCAAATGTATTATTATTTTTTTTTTTTTACAATTTTGGTATAACTGGTCTGAGTGGCTGTCAGCTAAAGGCATGTTTTAGAGTCTATACACCAGTTAAAGATTAACCAATTACTAAATTAGTTGATTATTTCAATAATCAATGTTTCAGCCCTAGGTGATTGGTGGCAACTGATTATCCCTGTATAAAGCAATGTTCTGGAGTACAAAGGACGCATTTCAAATGCATATCTGGCAATGTGAGTAATTCTGCACTTCAGGCGCTAGATGTATCAACAGAGTAATGCGAATCTTTGCAACACTTGGAAAATTTGAACTTCTGTTAATTTGCATCAACCAATTAAAGCCTGGATGTGGTTGAAGTAACTCAGCAGAGACTCTAATACAGCTGGAAGGAATCATCCAAACAAATTAAGTGGCTGGTGTTACTAGCTTAACTATTAGCCGATCTGGTATACCAGGTGAAGCCAGTGCTGATGGAATTTAGCTTTCCACATTAAATAGAGGAGTGGTCTTAAAACTGTACTCACTTTCCTCCATGTTTTAGGTATGTCCCTGCCTCCATACACCTGAAATTAGACATGTGTAATCTGGAAAGGTAAATTAAGATTAAATGTTAGTATAATAACAATGCCTGTAATAATCCTCCCTGTGCTCCTCTGAGATGAAATGTCAACGAAGGTACCCAAGTCCAACCAAAGCTTTTTTTTGTGCTAGAAACTATTATGATGGATTAGACTCGTTCATGCCCTGAAATGCACATGCACCAGTTTGAGGCTGAAAAGGTCAATGGATGCAACACAAGTATACGTCATAGTAATGAAAACAGGTTTTGCAGTTCTTTTGACAGCATTTTTTAGCCTAGTGCGACATTAGCAATGTTCCAGTGTCTTTTGCTGTTAACACCAGAGGTTACTGCCACCTACGGGAGCAAGACGGTCTTTATAACAATTTTGATTGGCATCCTATAGACAGCATTTTCTTCTAATGCAAGGGGATTAACAAAAAAAAAGGTTTCCGACATGTTAAATCTTACATTTTTGTACTATTTTGAAGAGGAACTGCATTTAAAACACCTCAATAGAGCAAAATCCACTAAAGTCTTTAGTGCAAACTATATAACTAATGAGGTTGCAGGTTCTTCAAGTTATGTCAAAGGTTTAATAACTAAATTTATTACAACAAAATCAATTTATGAAGAAATTCAGCTGTTTGAGAATGTTGGTGACTTTAAAAAATGTTTTTCATTTGGTACCAAATGAAAAACAAAACAAATCAGATTATTTAATTGGTAATAATTTAACACATCACAATTCAAAGGAGTTACAGTAGCCCAATATATTCATGCATTAAACATGTCACTAGATTTCCAATAATCTGTTTTATTATTAAAAAATGCAGTCTAATGAAGATTTTCAGACTTAGGCAAACTTTCTCCAACTCTAGAAAATCAGCAGACTGCATTTTTTATTTTAATTTAAAGATTTCAAATACTAATAAAGTCAGGAACAGCAGCACATTGAGAAAGCTGCAAGATTCCTGGTTTGAATTTCAGACTACCAATCTGGTCCCTGACCCCAGAAGGTTCCCTTGGTGGTGCGCTTTGGAACCAAATGCATTCTCTACTCAGCTGCTATTTAATACTACAGAGACCTCTTAATCGCCCCTATATTCAAAACATTAGTCTGTAGGAAGGAGAAATACTTAGACTCCTGCCCAGTGGATGCCAGGATAACATTAATTAGAATATTGAATGTTTTAATGACAAATTGTGTTGATTATTAAATCCAGCCTTCAAAAACTCTTGGGCGCATCCCTTCTCCAACACTCCTAAATCAAACAAACTGCTCATTACAAAAGTCCTGAAGAGCTGATAGGATAACTTTATTTGACCCGGGCAGGTTGGAAGCAATATATTTAAAAGTTACTAAATATTAGCTATTGAAAACTGGACTTAGACACAACAGAACTAAATAGGAGAAAAATATTTTCAGCACCTGTCCTGTTGATCACCAAATAAAGATGGAAAACGAAAATCTGGCTCACAGCTCTATCAAAGTGATGGACACATTACTAATCAACAGATACTCTAACAACCATTTCTGTTTAACTGACAAGTTGTCATTTTAAAGGTCTGACAAATGGAGATATCTTAGGAACTTTTATGGATGGGAACTCTTGAGTTGTTTCAACAACCAAGACATGCATGTTATCTCTCTCTTTGTTACTCCCTCCCCCTCACCTGTTTCCATTTGTCCAGTCTCCCTTTCCTTTTTTAAACATCAAAGACAGGAGGAAGTTTCTGTTAGGAAAGAATAAAGTGTGTCAAAGATAGAGGTGCACTAATCCAATACCTGGATTGTTTAGCAAATATCCAATCCACTGTGTTTTACATGGAACTGTTCTTTTTGCTACTTATTTGTTAATATAAATTAAATGTATATCCATATTCACTTGATACCTTTGTAAAACAATCTTTTAAGTCACCAACTGCATTGCAGTTCCAATTTAACACACTTACAGGTGAAGCAGGCGCTAATAGTTCAAAGAAATTGGAATTAGTGTAGTGGAGGCCTAAGGTTTTATAATTGTATTAAAACGGTGCTGAGAACAAGAAAACAAACTCTGGTATTTGCTGGTTGAATATGGGACCCCAACGTGAACCTGGATTGATGGAGCCTCTCCAACATTCGCGCTCCAGACACATTTCTGTCCCCTCCCCCACGCGCTAACATGGCGCCTACAAGTCCCTACTTTAAGTGTTAAATATATATACCCCCTCTTGAACATTTTGGAAAAACAGAAATAAAACCGCGACGCTAAACGTGTTAGCACAGAAGCTAACCCGGAGAGTGGAAAGTGTTGTAAAGCACAAAACGGCTCGGCGCACAGTATCAGCCCCAACACACAACAAGCTAGTTGTTTCCTACAAGCTTCTTTTAAAAACACCGAGTAAAACTGTTATTCAAAACTAACTGCCATGTTTGATTATACGCAACAACTGGGGGTAAAGAATTACTTCTACTTAAAAGTATTTCAGAAGTGCACACAGCAATTCTTGCTCGCAAATTTGGTAGTTATTTTGTGTTAGCTTAGCTTCCTGCTAAACCGTTTAAATATAGTCTAACGGCGCAGTTAAACAACTAAATGTGACTACGTGTGCTTTAAGTCACAGACTCAGCTAATAGCTGAAAACAGGAATTTTCAAAGTTTAAAGTTTGTATGTGTGACACAGTTTGGTTTAGCAGCTAACAGCATAGCCGCGGCCTGCTGTGGTTCCATGTGCTACTGCTTTGTTCTGCGGGCACTTTTAAATACACAGCACCCCTCAGAAACTACACAATAACACAAAAACTCTGCCATGTATGGGTCTGTAGCCCCAGTACAAGAGTTTAAAATGAGAATATTCAGCTAAATATTTAGTTTTGTCAATACACGCTTGAGAGAGTCGGTTATCCAAGCTATCAAGCTGAAGTAAAGCAGCAGCGACACATGCTTTTCAAATCTCCCTCATTCTACAATCATGGTGGAGAGCTTGGCATGCGCCTCTACATTTACACATGCGATAAATACCGATTTTAAACCACGCTATACTTTACGCGCTCACGAGGCCGGGTCCTATTAAGTATTTCACTTTCTTCATGCATTTCTGGGGGGAAACGATAACAACAGGTTTCCTTCAATAACTCGCGTGGTATTAGAGATCAGCTTCTTTAAAAAAAAAAAAAAAGAAAAAAATCCACCATCTTCACTCACTTATTCTGACTTACCGTGTTATCAGTTTCTTGCAAAGCTGTGAAACTGAGAAGAAATCTAGTCTTCAGCGAAGAGTTAAAAAGAAGCAAAAGTGCAAAGCCATGTGCTACTATTTTGATTTGCTGAGAGTTTGAGAGTCGTAGTAGGATTGCGAAAGTGGCGCGAGTAGAGTCTGGGTTTAACCATGTGGTGAATGAAGGGCGGCTCCCAGTGAGCACAGTCCGGACCCCAACTCACTTCATTAACATAAATCGGCTACTTCCTTTGGCAAATTTTACCGCTTGGGGCTGGGATATTTTTTACATTCATATTTAACAGGTTAAAAAACTAGGAAGAGGATTAGGGCCACTAAAAAAAAGTTAGCTGTTTTTTAAAATGTTTTTTCAGTTTAATATGAGAAAAAATAATTCTGACTTTTTTCTCCAGAATTCCGATTTTTGTTCTCAGAATTCTGACTTTAATCTCAGAATTCTGACTTTAATCTAAGAATTCTGACTTTTAATCTCAGAATTCTGACTGCAATCTCGGACTTCTGACTTTAATCTCAGAATTCTGACTTTAATTTCATAATTCTGACTTTAATCTCAGAATTCTGTCTTTTTTTCTCAGAATTCTGACTTTAATCTAAGAATTCTGGCTTTAATCTCAGAATTCTGACTTTAATCTCAGAATTCTGACTTTAATCTAAGAATTCTGGCTTTAATCTCAGAATTCTGACTTTATTCTCAGAATTCTGGCTTTAATCTAAGAATTCTGGCTTTTTTTCTCAGAATTCTGACTTTAATCTAAGAATTCTGGCTTTAAAGCTACAGTGTGTAATTTTCAGCGACATCTAGCGGTCAGACTACAGACCGCAGCAACATGAACATCTCCCCCCCACCGCTTCTCCCCCCCAACAGTACGGCGAGCGTTACGGGACAAAATTTCTTCTACGACGTCCACATCACCTACCCTCTCAAGTGATGAGGTTTGTTTACATAGATAATTTTACAGATAGTATTTCATTAGTCTGAGTAGGGTATAGATTTCATGTAGACTTAAGATAATAAATATACCCGTTATTTTTTCTACATCGTTGTGACGTCTTGGTGAGCTGCTTTGCATGGTGATATAAACAGACGAAGTAATTGTAGTCATTAGTTTAACAGCGAGATTGTGTTCGCTGGAAGAATATATATCCCCCGTTTACAGAGTCCAAGTCATTTTGGTGGCACGGGGGTTACAACGCGAGGGAGAGGACGAGGGCGAAGGCAGGGAGGCCGTGCAGCTAGGGCCAGGCGAGAGAGGGGAGCCAGCGGGGTGAGAGCAGAGGAGGAAAGGCTTGAAGATCTCCAAAGGAGCCGGAGAGAAGTAACCGAGGTATATATCCAGAAAATTATTTTACAGAAAATTACTGAATCATTACCTGTGAAACGTCAGGGACGTTGCTGAATAAGTATACTGGAGAGTAACAGCATCATCACGCAGCATGTTATTGTTTTAGACAGGTCTGAGCATCCTGTACTCCAAAAACTGCAGTGATATTAGACAATTGTGTGTGTAGGATTAATTACCTGTCCAAGAGAAAACTGGCAACTTGAGCGTCACTTTGAAAACCTTTTTCCTCCATCAGTGACTTCCATCGTGTAAATGCCGTGCCAATGTTGATCCGTGTTTTTTGCCGTTTCTTGTCACGCTTGCGTTTATTCTCGTCGTGTTTCCGCTTCTTAGATGACGGGGGTTCGGTGTCCGCCGCTTTTCGTTGTGATACAGAGTAGGCATGATCCTCCATTCGTCTGATGTTTGGCCACACAGTGCCAAACAGTTTGCAAAGTCACTCACGCCTGCCGCCTTGTTCACCTTTCTTGTTACTGAGGCGCAGTATACCTGCTTCTTCTTCTTCTTTGGTTTCAGGCAGACTAAACGCTTCTCAGGCATAATACTGCCATCTACTGTTCAGTACCGTCTCAGTTAATCTCTCTCAACTTGCCGTAGTTATTTTTGAGCGTCATGGGAGATCTCGCAATCGCTAGTTTGTTGCCTCTGCGCTTGCCGTAGCGCAAAGATGTCAGCCTCCATGGCTGCGAGACCCGCTCCTATGTAATTATAAATAACGAATTCTAAGGCAACGCAAATATTATGGTTAAAAGGCTGAGCTCATAGGTGATGATAAATAACATAGTTATGTATAATATATTAAATTTCTGACTTTATATGCCTGTAATTATTACACACTGTAGCTTTAATCTCAGAATTCTGTCTTTTTTTCTCAGAATTCTGACTTTAATCTAAGAATTCTGGCTTTTAATCTCAGAATTCTGACTTTAATCTCAGAATTCTGACTTTAATCTAAGAATTCTGGCTTTAATCTCAGAATTCTGACTTTATTCTCAGAATTCTGGCTTTTTTTCCCAAGAATTCTGACTTTAATCCCAGAATTCTTTTTTTTTTTTTTTTCAGAATTCTGACTTTTTTTTTTAAGTCTGAATTTAATCTCAGAATTCCGACTTTAATCTTAGAATTCTGGCTTTTAATCTTAGAATTCTGACTTTAATCTTAGAATTCTGACTTCTTTTTTTTCCGATGTCTGACTTTAATCTCAGAATTCTGACATTTCCTCAGAATTGTGACTTTAATCTCAGAATTCTGGCTTTTAATCTCAGAATTCTGGATCTTAATGTAGATGGGCACCACGAAGGAAGAGATGTGGGAGCACTCAGCTTCACTGACAAATATGTTAGTTTTTTGAGAGGGCCAGTGACACATTGGTGGAAAATGACGGAATTAGGCGACTTTTTACGTGCCTGGGGGGTCCCCGGTGATGCCATTTCATTAATGGAAGAGCAGAAGGTGATTAAAACAAGAGAGCTAGTTTAGTCTCTTAAACAGACATGGCTACAGCTTGATACTAACATGTTTGTTAGCTGTCAGAAAACAGTCAAAATTCTGAGATTAAAGTTAGAATTCTGACATTTTTCTCATATACTGAAATTAAATTTAAAAATCAGTTAACTTTTTAAATTTTTTCATTGGCCCTTATCCTCTTCCGTAAAATACATACAAACACACAAATCCATTTTTTTTTTACATCAAAAACAACAAATGGAATACTATATTTAAGAAAAAAGAAGTTGCATTAAAGTTTGCAGATACAGTTTAATGATTACAATTCACCTTTGTCTAACTTAGACAACTTTTATTTTTTAGAACAGCTTTTCAGACATTAAATGGACATTTACAATCCATGGAGTGCAGCAGTGATCAAACTGAAACAGTGTGGGAGAAAAAAACATGGTGCAAAAACACATTTATATGGAAGTTCAGAGCATTAATTCATATGACTTAGACCAGGCATCCCCAAACTCGGTCCTCAAGGCCCACTGTCCTGCAGGTTTTAGAGGTTTCCTTGCTCCAGCACAGCTGATTTTAATTGAAAGCTGATTAACAGGCTTTTGGTCTACTGCAATCATTACAACCAGCTGGGCTGAAGCAGAGAAACCTCTAAAACCTGCAGGACAGGGGGCCTTGAGGACCGAGTTTGGGGATGCGGTTCTGCAAGCAGCCAGAACAGAGAATCAGAGTTTTGCTTTCAGCACATTTAAAAAGTGCCCAAGACTTAAAAACACTTTGATAAAATGGATGCACCCGGTTAAATGTCTTCCCTCAATAAAAGACATTTCATCCCAGCGCTGTGTGTCCCAAGCTGGTAACATCATCAATGTCCCCGAAAAACCCCCACCATGGACTATTCTCCCTGCCGCCCTATGGGAGGAGGCTTCGCAGCATTCAATGCAGGTCATGAAGATTCAGTAACATTTTCTTCCTCACTGCCATCAGACTGCTGACCTGTTGAGAAAACTCTAAATCATGTCACAGACTCTGCATCAAACTGATCATATCAATGTGGGTTTTTTTGGACCATGTCTTTTCTCCCACAATGTTTACATTTGATCACTGCTGCACTTTAAGAAAAGCAAAACAAATGTTGTTTTGTATACACTCTGTGTAAAGAAAAATTACAATAAATGTCTAGTCCATGGAGTCAGGATGGACGTCTCTAGTGAAGCCACACCTAGGTTTGTGCCGGTACTCTGTCATAAGAGAATGCCGGTGCTCCAGGTGGACGTCGCTGAGCCGGAGCTGACAAACTCTAGAACATTGGGCTCTTGGAGTTCAGTTGCCCCAGGCTGGTGGAGAGGACACTGGAGCTCTGGAATCAAAGGCTGACAGCAAAAGAGAAAAGTCTCCTGAAGGACTACACTCAGCGTGTGGAACCTGACAAAAACAACCCCTTCCCAGAAATGTGGTTTAATCATCAGTTTGAGAAGTTCAGCAGACCCCTTCTTAAACCTACTGAAAAGATGAGTCTGAAACAGCTCAAAAGAAAAAAAACTGTATCAGAATTGTGTCAAAGTTTTAACAAGAAAGGGACTTTGTGACAGAGCTCACACTATGTGCACTCAAAGGCTTAGAGGAGACGGTGTGAGTCCAGAATGGAGGGATCTGTAAAGCCCCCCCTGAAGAAGAGAACTGTCAATCTCCAGTTGAGAATAATACACAGTGCCATCGCCTTTTTTCTGTTTTAAATTCAGCTATGTGAAGTCAGTACCCTTTCTGTCCCATCCATGAAACTGTTTCATTTTTTTTGTGAATGTAAGAGATTGAATGTTTGTTTTTTGTATTTTTCTCTTAACAAACATTTTAAAACTTTTGAATGTGTCATTTGGTCTAAGGGAGTTTATTTATGGCGTGGGGTACAAAAAAACAAGTCAAGAGAAATGGAAACTCCTTAATTTTATTTCAGGTGATGCAAAATTGCTCTTCATATTTCAAGAAAAAAGCAATATATAAATCAAAGCAGGTGATGATGCAGTCTCACTCTGGCGCTGAAACATCAGATGCAGACTGCGACTAGAATTCAAATTTCCAAATGCATGAAAGATTTGCAGACCTTGAAAGACTCTTGGTGCTACAAAAATATGAGTTGCAATTGGTGGATGACGAACTGGTTTTTGCACAATTTCTTGTAGATTAAGTCTCTTTGGTTGATTTTAGTTTTTATTAATTGAGGATTTGTGGTCGTTATAAAAAATTGTAAACAAAGTATTTTTGTAAAATCAAACTCTTCTTCTTATTATTATTATTATTATTATTCTTTGAATCTGCTTGTGAGTACCATCAATAAAAAAAATCCCAGGAAGCACTGAAAAAAGAGGACAGTTTGGTTCATCCAGAGCAGCGTATACTATACTATACTATAAAATTACTATCAAAATCTAACTCACCAGGGCCAATATCTAACATTGAATGATGAAAATGTTTGCACTTATTAAATTGTATTATTTACATTCTGTTGGTCAATTAAAATGAATGAAAATGTGATTTTAAGGCACTGATAATCTTAAATTCAATTTAGTTTATTTATATAGCGCCAATTCACAACACATGTCATCTCAAGGCACTTTACAGTTCACCAGATCATACAGTCAAATAGATTTAAAGTTTTCAATTTAGGGAAAACCAGTTGATTGCCTCGACGGCAATCCCTCAGACTAAGCATGCTTGTAGCGACAGGGGAGAGGAAAAACTCCCTTTTAACAGGAAGAAACCCCCAGCAGAACCAGGCTCAGTGTGAGCGGCCATCTGCCGAGGCCGACTTGGGGTCCAAGTAGACAGAAGCAGAGATACAAAAAGGCAACTGTAAAAAGTGGCCCAGTCCAGGAAACACGCAGCCTATGGCAGAGGATGAAGAGAGCACATCCAGCCAGTAACAGCCAGAGAAACAGGACTACACTTAAAAACAGGCAGATCTCCAACATCTATAAACAAAGGTGTTGATAGCAGCAGCACAGCTGATATTTCTCTCCAGGATGGTGTCACAGCCAAACAGGAACAGACGAGGCAACGCTACTATGAGAAAAAGAGAGAGTATAACGTTAGACATTGAAGTAACAGATTCTGCTGAGTGGGAGAATAGAGATAGAATCAAGCAGAATGATTAAATAGGGGTCCCCATGTCCTCCAGAAGTCTAAGCCTTTAGCAGCCTAGCTCACGATAAACTAAGCCACTATAAGCTTTATCAAAAAGAAAAGTATTAAGTCTACCCTTACAAGTGGACACGGTGTCTGCCTCACGGACTAAAACTAGTAGTTGGTTCCACAGGATAGGAGCCTGATAACTAAAAGATCTGCCTCCCATTCTACTTTTAGAAACTCTAGGAACCACTAGTAAACCTGCAGATTTGAAGTCCTCTGTTCAATATATTTGAATTTATTAGTCTTTAAAAAAAAATCTGAGATTGCAAATGAGTTTAAACTTTCAGTAAGGTTAAGACAGCTGAGAACATTCAACTGAACCTTGACTTATAAAAAATACACAAAACCTCCTTAGAATCAGTTAACCTCAAAAGCATATACATTAGTCAAATGGTATTTTTCTGTGATTTAAAATAGAGTACATGTTAAATCATTTAAAAACTTTTTTCTTTTACATTTCACAGTGATCGTCTTAGCCAACTGAAAAGCTAATTAATTTGATGTAAAAAAAATAGAGAAGTGAAATAACTTGTTTGCATATACACACAACATATACTTTGAATTTTGCACCCAAGTCGTTTAAAATCATTGTTTTGTCTTAACTAATAGAATATGTAACACAATCTGATAACATCAAATTACCATAAATCTGATCGGTGTGTTGAGCTCATTATCAATATACCAAATCATAATAATATCAACCGCACATTGAAACATAGCAGCAGTAGCATCATGATTTAAGGTATATTATTTTAAAAATATGTATTGTAAGTGTCAACAAAATAACAAACTGCTCTAAATACCAGTCAGTATTTAAAAAACCTTCATGTTTTTTGTTTTTTTTTAACCTTTCAGTGAATCAGAATAAATAAATATATGCAGTTTACCTTAAAGAAAGAAAGGTTTTAAAATTAAATCAGAAAGTTTTTGAAGAGGGCTGAGGACAACAGTCTAACACATATAGCGCAGCTTTTTGGTTGGCAAGAGGGGGAAGGTGTTCCCTAGTTAAGATTTATTTGCAACTATCAAAGAAGACGGAATACATGATGATTTTTATAATAAACAAGGCAATTTAGACACTGTTAAATTAATCATAAGTAACGTAAATAATAAATATTTAATGATTTATCATATATTTAAAATAATTACGTTTAAACAAAGTTTTCATAATTTACAATTTCTGTAGGAGTATTTTAAGCGATCTCCCCAAAACTTGATTTGGTTTGAGCCTAACCGGTTGCCATAGGTCAAACACTGTTCAGTAGAAGAAGCTTTTCCCCGTATTTTCCTTTCACAATAAAATAAGATAACACAAAAATGAGCTCATTACGATCTTACACCTTTTATCTTTACATGTAATGGGTTGTATTTTGATAACATGAAAAACTATTGACTAAATTCATTAAAGAAAATCATAGACGCTCACAATTTTAGTTGTAGAAGTTTGTTATCTTTTATTTTGAAAGTTAAATGCTTTGATTTCCGGTGTTAGTGGACTCTTCATAAACGGTGTGTCCTCCATGCAATTCTCCACGATGCTTTATCGTGTCTGTCTAACAGACATGGATTAAAGAGTACAAGTTGAGGTAATATAACTTTATCTGAAAATGTATTTTTTCAAATAATGCAAAAGTTTATCGTGTCATGTTCATAGCAGATCAGATAACAGTGTAGTAACAGTCTTCGGTCTATTAAAATGTCCCACTTCAATGTAGAGATATGTTAGTTTAATGATCAACAGAGCAGCTCACCCTAAAAGCAAAAATAAAAATATATATCCAAGCACGATGCTTTTCATACAGGAGTAAACAGACAGTTCTAATTATGTCACTCTCGTTTATTTCTGTTTCAAATTAGGTGGTTAGTTAATCATAGATTGAATACGTTAACAAGTCTGATTACAACTTTGATATTTTTGAAGTAATATCAAGGGATTTTTTTATGGTATTGTCTTGGTTTGATTTTTTTCTTTTCGTTTTATCAATTCTGTCTGCACTACTATACTTCAAATTAAAACCTCACCAAAATGATCGTTCTAATATATCTCTCAAACAAAGATTGTGGTTCTCAGACTGGATGCTTGTTTCAATTAGATCTTGTTTTGTATTGAGGCGATATATGCACTTTCCTACAGTAACACTGCTCCCATTTTTTACATGTTGAAAACTTGAAACATACAAAATTCAAAGTTTTGTTGAAAGTATTCCTTGATTTGGGATTGAATGAAAAACAATTTGCAGGAAACCTTTTGAATAGAAATCCAATTGACATAAACTAACCAATTGTATGGCTGACTGTATTTTGGCTTGTAATCCTGCTGCAAGATAAAACTTCTCCCCAGTCTCAAGTTTTTTCAGTTTTTTAAAGATTATCTTTCAGTATTTCCCATTTTCTTGCTCCATCTATTTTACCATCGATTCTGAACTGCTTCACAGTCCCTACTGAAAGAAAGCATTCCCACAGTTGAATGCTGCCACCACCATGTTTCACTGTGACGTTTACACACAAATCCCTGCTCCATATACAGGTGCTGGTCATAAAATTAGAATATCATGAAAAAGTAGATTGATTTCAGTAATTCCATTTAAAAAGTGAAACTTGTATATTATATTCATACATTACATACAAACTCATATATTTCAGATGTTTATTTTGTTTAATTTTGATGATTACAAATGACAACAAATGAAAATCTCAAATTCATCATATCAGAAAATTAGAATATTACTGAAGACCAATAAAAACAAAGGATTTATAGAAATGTTGGCCAACTGAAAAGTATGAACATGAAAAGTATGAGCATGTACAGCACTCAGTATTTAGTTGGGCCTCCTTTGGCCTGTATTACTGCAGCAATGCGGCGTGGCATGGAGTCGATCAGTCTGTGGCACTGCTCAGGTGTTATGATAGCCCAGGTTGCTCGAATAGTGGCTTTCAGCTCTTCTGAATTGTTGGGTCTGGTGTATTGCATCTTCTTCTTCACAATACCCCATAGATTTTCTATGGGGTTAAGGTCAGGAGAGTTTGCTGGCCAATTAAGGACAGGGATACCATGGTCCTTCAACCAGGTACTGGTAGCTTTGGCACTGTGTGCAGGTGCCAAGTCCTGTTGGAAAATGAAATCTGCATCTCCAAAAAGTTGGTCAGCTGCAGGAAGCATGAAGTGCTCTAAAACTTCCTGGTATGCGGCTGCGTTGACCCTGGACCTCAGAAAACACAATGGACCAACACCAGCAGATGACATGGCACCCCAAACCATCACTGACTGTGGAAACATTACACTGGACTTCAAGCAACGTGGATGAAGTGCCTCTCTTCTTTTCCTCCAGACTCTGGGACCTTGATTTCCAAAGGAAATGCAAAATTTACTTTCATCAGAGAACATGACTTTGGACCACTCACCAGCAGTCCAGTCCTGTTTCTCTTTAGCCCAGGCAAGACGCTTCTGACGCTGTCTGTGGTTCAAGAGTGGCTTGACACAAGGAATGCGACAGCAGAAACCCATGTCTTTCATACGTCTGTGTGTGGTGGTTCTTGAAGCACTCACTCCAGCTGCAGTCCACTCTTTGTGAATCTCCCCCACATTTTTGAAGGGGTTTTGTTTCACAATCCTCTCCAGGGTGCGGTTATCTCTCTTGCTTGTACACTTTTTTCGACCACATCTTTTCCTTCCCTTCGCCTCTCTATTAATGTGCTTGGACACTGAGCTCTGTGAACAGCCAGCCTCTTTAGCGATGACCTTTTGTGTCTTGCCCTCCTTGTGCAAGGTGCCGATGGTCGTCTTTTGGACAACTGTCAAGTCAGCAGTCTTCCCCATGATTGTGTAGCCTATAGAACTAGACTGAAAGACCATTTAAAGGCTTTTGCAGGTGGTTTGAGTTAATTAGCTGATTAGAGTGTGGCACCAGGGGCCATCAATTTTGAACCTTTTCACAATATTCTAATTTTCTGATATGATGAATTTGAGATTTTCATTTGTTGTCATTTGTAATCATCAAAATTAAACAAAATAAACATCTGAAATATATGAGTTTGTATGTAATGTATGAATATAATATACAAGTTTCACTTTTTAAATGGAATTACTGAAATCAATCTACTTTTTCATGATATTCTAATTTTATGACCAGCACCTGTAGTCTAAAAAGGTAATTTTGATCTAATATAATATAATCATCCTACTACAAGTTTGCTGTAAACCAGACTGTTTATTTCTTTCTCTCAACAACTTTGTTTTTGCCAGACTTACTTTATATTGTAATACTATTTATATTTTCCTGACTTATCTCTTATTTTTCAGCAACATCTCAACTTTCTTTGTAAGCCTTAACCTTTTAGCTAGGAAATTAGAGGTTATTATGGACTCAAAAATATATTTATCAGGCCAAAACCATGTTTAGAATATATATATATATATATATATATATATATATATATATATATATATATATATATATATATATGGATCAGAAAGAAATTCTTATATACAACTAAATATTCTATCCAAGCACTTATTTTCATTTTTTCATTGGCGATATATTTTTAATTTTACTCTATAATCCTTTAAGGCTGCAGCTTACGATTATTTTGCTAATTGACTAATCTGTTACTTATTTTTTTTTATATATATTAATTAATATAGCCAAAGGCTCCTTAAAGAAGATTTTTTGCAAAATTAAACCCGGTGACACAGAAACGATTCCTCTTGAGAGGTTCTGAATAGAGCAGATTGATAGACCAAAACCTTTTTTTTTTTGTCTTAAATGTAAAATGTTTAAAATGTAAAAATGTTTTTTACAATTTTGATATTATTCCTGCTCTAAGTTGGTTGCTCTGTTAGCTAAAGGCATATTTTAGAGTCTCTGTTCTCCAGTTAACGATTAATCTATGACTAAATTAGTTAACGATTATTTCAATAATCGATTAATCACAATTAATCTGATTAAATGCCCTGTAATTGTTAGTTAACAGTGTTATCCCTCACCTGTCTGGTCTATTTCTTGGTCTTTATTCTGCTGTTTATTCATCAGTATTATCAAACAAACCTTTGTGGCCTTAACAGAATATATTTGAATGGATATAGGTTGACAAGATGCCGCCAATAATGTCACTCATAAAGATAATTGGTCGCACATAACTTTAATTAGGAGTATCAGACTACAGATGCATTTCACAAATTTAGACAAAAATAGTTAAAGAAAGCATATAACATTTCTCTTTCATTTCACAATCAGCTCTTTATTGTGTTGGTCTCTTATAGGAAATCCTCCAAGAATGTATCGAACATTGCAAAATTTGGCATAGTTCAAAAGACACAGATATTTTTGCAAGGCATTTAATCTGTTTTTGTCTTAAATGCACTAAGTTGCTCGTATCATGCTTAGAAAAAGATGTGCAGCCCATTTCTTGGCTTTTGTTGTTGTGCTCCCAAGTTAATTTCATTCAATTTTGATTTGTTTGTATTGTTTCAGCGTGGCACACAGATGGCAACCCGTGTACTTTGTCGGAAGGTCCGCTCCATCCCCAGCTGGAAAAAAGGCTTCACCCAAGCTCAGGTTATTCATACCAAACCAAAGGAAGAGATAGGTGATCAAGAGGAAAACAAAGTGCCCAAACATCAGGACACTTTTTTCCGAGACGGATACAGACTGCATTACAATCCTTCATCATATCATCAGTTTACTAGCAATTCCTCCAATGCTGGCTCTCAGATTGATAATTATGAAGAGGATCAGTTTTTCAGTGCTCAAGCACCTTCCTTTTGGCAACGTAAAAACCACTACAGTGTGAGTTGCTCACGGCACCTCTCAAGCTCCAAAACCACAATACTTGATTTAGCTTTTAACAAAGCCTCTGAAACCAAGGAGAAGTCTGGAATCTACAACAGGAAGCCGGTGCAGCCAGATGTTAAAGTGGACACACGAGCTTTCCTTAAATGCAGTCATGAGTACTCTTCCCTGTCCCTCGACCTCACTCAGCGACCTCACCCAGTAGAATGGGTTGACGTGCTGCCAGTACTTCAAAAAGTGTCTGTTTTAAAGGGCAGGATGAAGCCGTCTGATGTTTCCCATTTTCTTGTACAGCTCAGCAATTTGCACCCAGACAAGATGCCTTTGTTGAAAAGTGACCAGAGGTTTGTCATGCTTCTCAGATATTCTGTGGAGCATATCCGCTCCTTCTCTGAGCTACAGCTGTTGGAGATATTGCAGTCATTTGTGTGGTTGGAGATACCCTCATCCCACACCATGTTAGAGGTGTATGAAGCTGAATTTTGCCGCCGGACCAAACAGCTGACTTTACATCAATTATTGTTTGCCGCTGACTTGTGGCGCTGCATTGGGAGGCAAGTGCCACTGTTCTTGAAGCGCCTCTATGTCTCTATTCACCTTTATATTGGGCAAGTAGGAGTCCCTGAGCTGGTGCAACTGCTTTATATAATTGGAGAAGGTAGGCACTGTCCAAAAGATTTGGTCCGTCCAATAGAGCAACTTGTCTTGTGTCATTTAGCAAACCTGCATCCTGAAGAGATTGGCACTGTATGCCTTGGACTCTTTAAATCTCAAACCTCTCTTCCAGAGAGTACAGTTACTAGTATTGTTGATAGGGCACTCTCTTTTGTGGCAGAGATGAGTGATTTTGCAATGGTTAATGTGCTGAAATATCTGCGATTCAGTTATCTCTATCACAGGGCCTGGCTAGAAGCTATGGCACAGGAAGTTCCTCGACGAGCCCACAGGATGGGAGTCCAGGGCCTGATGCATGTGACTTTGACCTGTTCAGCTCTTCATTACCGTGATATCAGCATCCTCACTTCTGTTGCTGAAAGAGTTCCTTCTCTAGTGCCATATTGCAGGAGTAAAGACTCAAGTAAACTCCTGTGGGCCTTTGGCACCTTAGGATTTCTTCCAGCTGAGAGTCCAGGTTTTTATCCGAGCCTGACAGATGGGTTGAGGCAGAGGAAAACAGAATTCCATCGATACCCTGAACACCTGCTGACTGGCCTTCTAGGTCTGGCTTTTGTCTCTCAGTTCCCAGAGGACCTTGTTTCATTAGCTCTAAGCCCCGAGTTTATCCACTTAGCACTGAAAAACTCCCAACTAGAGCTCAAAAAAGACTTGTTCACCTTGGATGCAGCTGTGGCTCTGGAGATTCCTCAGTGGAATGGCCCACGGTTGAGTGCCGAACTCAGGGAAGAGGTGGTGGAAATGCTTTGGAAATTTGCACAGTCAGATGTTTGCCTGAAACCAGAAGTTTTGGAAGCAGAATTGTCTCTTCAGGATCTTCTTGGAGGAGAAAAATTTGTACGCAAGAGAATGATCCTGCCCCACACTCGCTCCATAGACCTTGAAGTACATCTGGACTCTAATGGACAGCCAATACCAGTGGATTTACTTTGTCCAAAAATGAGTCTCACAGTGATTCCTTCTCCACAAAGCTGGGAGAAAAGTAACTCTGGAGTACATATCACTGACAAACTTTTAGCGCAGTTGATAAGAGGCAAAAACACCACGGATTCCTTAGCTGCGTCTGTTAAAGTTGCATCCAAACCATGCCAAAGGTTACCACCTGATGAGGGTGGAAGACTGTTTGACTCTGTTCTAGATCTGACCAGTGACATGATAGAAACACTCACCAAGCCCAGCCGTAAAAGATCCAATCAGCAGGATTCAGCTGGTCAAGGGTTCAAAGGCTCTATCAAACTCGCTGTACAAATCTCTAGCAGGAACCACTATTGTATACAGTCGCAGCAGCTGCTTGGTCTTCATGCCATGAAGAGACGACACCTGAAGATGGCAGGATACCGGGTGGTAGAGCTGAGTCATTGGGAGTGGTCTTCAGTGATGAGGAAAAGCAGGGCGGAGAAGCTGGCGTATCTTCACTGCAAAATCTATGACAGTCTGTAACGATTCTAAGACCTCGAGAAGAATCAATTGAACAGTATTGCAAAAATGTTCAAGGCCTCTCTGCATCCTGTAGTATTGAGTATGTGTAAAGCACTGAAAACATTTATTTGGCAAATATTTTACTTCCTGTTTGGAAATATATGGATTTCCAAACAGGATGCAGCACTCATAGAATGCAATGAAATACAATAACACAATTCAAAAAATTCAAACTTGTTTTTCACCTTTAATGTGATATGATAATGTGACAGGAATGAAGTGTAATTGATATTTTATTTGTGAAACAGTATTTAGTCATTTTTGGTTGCAGCTCATTGCAGATTGTCTTGAAATCAATCTTTTTTGAGGGTTTATTGACGGATTTAGTTGGACTCATTGTAAGCCATTCCAAATAATTATTTATTTATTTTTGATATTCCTCTGTTGATTTAAATTTTTGTTTAGGCTTGTTGTTATGCTGAAAAAAAATCTTTATCTTGATCTTTCTATCAAATGGCGAACTGTTTGATCTGTAAAAAACAAAACTGGAACCTTGGTCTATCTCCTGGTTGAAGGTTGCTTTCACTGCTTTATGTATCATATAGATTCGTGTCCCAAAAGTGCACGTTTATTCTCTCAGGATCATATTCCCCAAGAAAAACAAAAAAGAAATTTAAAAATTTTTTTTTTTTATATATATATAAAAAAATCTGTTTTAAAACCCTGCTTCTCAGTCCAGACAGCCTAAACACATGGCCTTTTGTTGTAGCCACTAGTATTACTGCAAGATATGTTATTCCACATTTTTCCAAGTAATGATGATAAATGTTATGGATTTATTTAGTATCCTTCCGCTAACTTCTCTGTGTGTGGGTTTTTTATGATTTACATGCTTTTTTATTTCCATTATTAGCTTAGTTTTGCCAGCTTTGTTATATACCAGCCAAATTGAAATGTTAATCCTCATGGTGACAATATCTAGACTACAAACACACAACATTTAGACATTAAAAATGGCAGAGGTAACGCAATGACTAGTGTATGTGTAACTAAAGGGGCTGGTTTACGTTTTTAAGTTGATGTTCATAATTTGCTGTTGTTTTATAGATGGAACACGGGAGGCGCCTGGTTACATTTCATGAAAATCTATTAGGACATCTGTGTTTTTATGTTAGATTTGAAATCATGAAACAAGTTTTTTTTTTTTTCAGTTGTGCTGTTCAGAATTAATGTCACATTAAAGATGAAAAATATTTTCGAAGGATGTCTTCATCTATAATAGATATTATTTTTCACCACCTAAACCTGTCGGTTGTTGAGGTGTTTATTGCTTTGTATACTCAAAAAAACATTTTGTGATTTCTAATGTGCATTCCAGCTTTGTAGAAAGATCAAAATAAAATATTATTGAATTCCTCAATCTTCCTGTCTGCATGTTGGTCTTAAACAACACTTTGTTTTTTTGTTTTGTTGTACATCTAAACTCAAATGATGATAAATATTGCTGGGAAAATGTTCAGGTTTATATTATTTACAATTTTATTTTAATTGGATGTTTATGATGATTCAAGTATGTGGGGAAAAGTCTTTGATTTGCTTCTAAAGCAATATAAAATGCAAATGAATTTTTAGCTATCTGGTGTACCTGGGTATAATGTGAAAAGTATCATGTGTTGGACAACTCAAGAAAAAATAAAGTACAAAAAGAAAAGGCACATATTGGAAAAAAAAAAGCTATTGCATGCTTATATCTGTAAGATTTAGCTCTGTGCTTTGTTCATATGTAGCCCTACATTCTATAAACTTCTAATGCACACTAACCATTCCCTGAATTGTTTTTTTAACTGTCTTGGCATATTAAGTGACAGATTGGTCACAATTCCATTGACCCTGGAAATACTCCCTTTTTACGCTGCAAAGAACCGATCCTTTCAGATGCAGCTCTCTTGACCTCCCTAAGCTATTCTAAGATGACTTTGATCTTAAGGTTTTGTGCCCATCTATCATTTCTCACCCTATCACATGGAAATATGGTACTATTAAGAAAGTCTTTTGTCGTGCATTATTTTTCAAGATGGTCAAGATGGAAAAAATAATATAAGCACAGATTTCCTGTTGAACTTTAGGAAGATACAACTTTTTTGCCTTTTGAGGTCGTGTAATGCTGCAACTATAGCTGAAAATAGCAGCTGGTATTGATCATTTAATTTTTTTTTTTATCCAGTTTCCCTAACTCATTTTTTGTTATTGTATGAGATCAACACTTTGATGCGATAACCTACAAGTCTGATCGTGCTTTGATCAAAATATGAGAGTTATGATTCACTTGTAGCTTTCAGAGTGAATATTGCTGCTGAAATTATCTGCAGGTGCTAAAACAGATGCTAATTTGTTTTGTTCTCATCTGAAAGCTGTGATAAATCTCAGTTATGGGCACATTTATTTATTTCTTTTAATGTAGACCCTCTCCATTTTTCTTTATGTCACTGTCAGCTTTGCCTTCGGTAATCTTTTATGGCTGCCATTATACTTTGGGAAAGCAAAAGTAGCTTCAAGGTTTTTCTGTCAGGCACAGCGTCTCAAAAAACTAAAAAGAATACATTTTTTAGTCTCTTACTCTTAGGTACAATAGACTACTTTAAAATCGTAAATCACCTGAACTTTCCCACTTAAGAAGCTGAATAGATAACCCCTACTTTTCGCTGTTGACACTTAAATAGTAATATGGAAGGAAAATTGAATGAATAATAAAATAACATTATAGTGAATAAATGAATGATGAATCATTACAAAAAAAGCTTATTTATTTTGAGGAATGAGTCACACACAATGCACCAAAATCAAGAACACACAAGGTCATCAACATCTATTGGCATGTTAATAAAAGTGATTTATTCAGTGAATCATAGCCAGATCCATAAATAAAGAAACATGAAATAGGGGTATACCATCCTAAGTGTAGTCTAGCCTGCCAAAATAACTTTAAGAGTATGCAGAGACTCAACAAGGTCACTAAAGATCTAAACCCTCATCTAAAGTATGAAATATAATCTGCTTCAGTTATGGTTAGTGTTCATGATTCAGTTATAAGATAATTTCTTTGTTTCCTGAAAAAAAAAGTCTTGATGGTCCCCAAGACATCTGGGAAATTATTGCATGAGCTGTGGCAACACAAAAGTGGGACAGTCCTGAAAGAAAAAGACCAGAATAAAGGTAACATGTTAATAACAGTGCAAAGATCTTGGTGGCTTTGTTGCAAATGTCATTATTTATAGAATCATAATTTATTAATCAAATTCTGCTCTCGAGCAATAAATCTGGCTTTCATTTTTTTTTCCCTTTGAGGCTGTTATGTAAAAAATGGATGGATATTAAGAGATTATTATTAAATCTAAACAAAACAAAAGTAATGAATTTTGTCAATCACAAAAGCATCCCTGCATTACAAATTATCATTGACGATGTACAACTTAAAATTGTATTTGAGGATAAGTTCTTTGGTGGTATTATGGATAATACATTTTGAAACCCCAACTTAGGTATACAAAAACAAAAATAGCAAAGAGCCTCTCAGTTATAAAAAAGCTAAGCTGGCTCTTAATCATAACATTCTTCATATATATATATATATATATATATATATATATATATATATATATATATATATATATATATATATATATATATATATATATATATATATATATATATATATATATATATATATATACTCTTTAGTTTTCCCCTATTGCATATACTTTGTTGAAGTGGTAATAACTTCAAATAATACATTTTTGTTTGCGGCAAAAAAGGACATTGTGGATAATTTAAACGGTTGGCTTTTTAGAACATACTCATGCTCTCTTTCCCCAGTCCAATAATTAAAGTTGTAAGACCTTGTAAAATCTTATACACAAACTATGGTATTTAAAGCATTTGATAAACAGCTTCCAAACAATTTGCAAAATTGTTTTAATCTTTAAGATAACATTTATAATTTGAGGGGTTATGGAAATTCCATACTACCTAATGTTTAAACCAATTGTTAAAGTTGTATGACAGCATGTGGGCTGAAATTGTGGAAATGCTAAAGACTTGCTGCAAAAGCCATGGAAAAATACTCACAAATTGAAGGCCTTGTTGTTCTTGGTACCTTGCATTCCTTACCATTGTTCTCATGCGCTATGCTTTACCTGAGGTTTTATTACCATTGTATGTGCTTTCCTTCACTATTGTTGTGCTGCTATTGTTGGTAATTTAGTCCTGACCATTGTGTCTTGTTGCAATCTCAAAAAAAAAAAAAAGAGAAGGGACAACTAATGTGTAACCTATTTATTGTCTGTGCCGATGATCTATTTGAAACCTATACAGGTTGCTCTTGTTTCTGTAGTTTTTTTTTTAATGTTTTTTATTTACTTTTTTCTTTATTTATTATTAGGCAGCCATGATAAAAATTTATGTTAAGTTATAACTGAAGACAGTGGTGGGATTCCCACCTCTATAGTATTGCATATGTACTGGATACTTATTTTTCTTGTAATAAAGAAATGATAATAAAAGAACCGGAACTTGAGGAGATCTGGGGGATTAAATAGATAAGTAGAACTAATAAATTATTGAAAACTTCTGAAAATATGCATAGCCAGCACACACACTTTAAGATAACGGTTAGACAAGACCTTTGTTTTACTTTCCGCAATCAGGAAGCTGAATTTAGTTGCTTTCTTGAGATATACAGTATGTGTTTAATCACTGTCTATATATTTCCTGCAGATCGCAGTCTATGTGTATAAAGGAGCAGCAGAAACGTTTAGTGTAGAAAAAAAAAATCAGCTCGGCATCTGTCCTCATTTTGTGGGAAAGCTTGATAACCCCCAGGAGGTGCAGTGAAAGAGGCTACTTTATCCCTCCTCAATAATGAGGATGAAAGAGGAGCAGAAATTGAAGTTGGCTTAACGTGTCGTGTTTAAAAGTTACCAGAAGAGGGCGATGTTCACTTAGGGAACCTCCCCTTGTGTTTTACATTGTAGCTCAATGACCATGTTGTCCTATATCTGAGCATTTTTGAAGCAGCTGTGCACCACCGCTCTAAAGCTTATCGGTTGATCTACTGTTTTATAAAAGTACAACAACATTCTGAAAGATAATGTTCTCTTTTTTCATGTTAAAAATATATTTACAACTATAATTAACTGCAACTCTTATTGCAGCTAAAACAGAAACATACTCAAGGGCAAAAGGTGGATTCTGATAAGGTTGAAAGAAGTTTGTAAAAAAAAAATGATATTCCTCTTAGATCTGAGGATCTACAAAAGAAAAGTCAGACTGGAGCACTTTCAAGTCAGTGTCTTCCCTCTAGCTACAGATTTCACAGTTCTGGCGGTGCAGAAAGCCAGCTTTTGAAGTTGGCAAGATTTAATTTCTCATTTGACACAATCTATCTTTGAATTCCACTGCAGCTCATCGTATTGTCGACTGTGTTATCTGTCAGAAAAAGATGTTTGTGTTTTAAGGTTGACATTAGAGAAGAGCATTGAAAACAGTCTTTCTGTTGTAAAACAGTAGCTTATAAAAGCAGCTATTATCAAACTTTTTTATTATAGGTATCACCCCAGGAAATTTAAAAAGTTTGTAAGTGCCAGCAATTGAAATACTTTTTATCCACTTTTTTTCATAATTCTTTTCAAAAGAAGAAAACAAAAATCAATCTAAAAATAAGATACTAAATGGGAAATATTACAAAGAAAGTAAATAAATAGATTAATATATTTGATTAAAAAAAATACAATACTATATATACTACATTATTTAATCTAAAAAAAGTACTACATGCAAAATTTCTAATTTTAAAGCTGAAAATACTAAAAGCTGGTAAAATTTATCTTTAATGTAAAAAACTTTAAAGTTTGTCACTACCGTATAGCATGCAATCACTGAGGAGCCTGCCTTATTATACTCCAATAGTGATCAAATGTGGAAAATGCAAAGAACATGTATAGTTATAGTCATACCATTAATTTTTAATCTAATTTTGAGGACTATGAAAGGCCAAACTATGAATGCTTAAACGATGCTCTGCATCAGACACCTGTATGCTGTGTTCTTCATGATGACATTTGTACATTAATGTTTTCTATCAAACCTATCAGCACTAAATAGAACAGCTATTGAAATTACATTTCCTTTTCAATGATGAGATGGTCTCTGAAAGAAGTTGGCTACTCTGCAGTTTACTTTGAAGCAAGAGTATAGGAAGTTGAATAACAAAAAAAAAAAAAAAAAAAAAAAAAAATCAAATTTTGAATTTTGAAATTTCTGAAAAACTTCACCATTCATTGTCATAATTTAGGCAATTCTCTAGAAATGTGTAGGCTATTAAAAGTTGGGATTGTAACATAGCAAAATGTGGAAAAAATGCAAATAATATAAATGTTATTGCAAGGCACACTCTATATCCCATCTTTGTGACAGAGCCACTACAAGCTTTTTACACGAACATCTAAATGATCTGATATGACCAAGGCGGAGTTTAAGTAAACTAATATAAATACAAAGTACCAGTGCTGATTGTACCAAAATTAGACCAAAATGCAAACATTATTTTGAGCAAAAAACAGGGTTAACATGCTCATATTTGCTACTGATTCTTAGCTATTACTGTCTGTAAACAATATGAAAAAAAGGGGAATTATCATTAAGCTTATCATAAGCTTTCTTCATCCAGACATGACCAGTCAATCAGCGGTTAATACAGGAGTCACTTGTCCAGTGAATGCGCTCTCTCAGTAATCCCCACCTTATTTGCATTTCAATTCTCTTCCTTTCTTTGGCCTGAAGCTAATCCACCGCAGCCTGAAAGTCCCTTATAAGCCTGCATCCACAGTTCTGTAGTCATTTCAATATAAGCACCTCAGCTCTGTCTATGGTTATTCATTTAGTTTTTTTTTTGGATAAACAAACAGATTCCAATGTGTATGTCTCAATCCACTTCATCAAAAATAATCTAATATGGCATTGATAGATTGGCTGATGCTCCCGAAATTAAGGGATTGGGTAAGGATGAGGTATTTCCTCATGTTGGACTTGTTTAATTTTCCTGTCAGTGAGGCTGTTTTCTTTCCAAAGTATCCAGCAGTATTGGATGGTGAGTGTGGATAGTTGCCTTTAAGATTCTAATCACACAGGCAGAGCTTAAGCCTCTGCTCAAGGGGAAATGACTGATAGGGAGCCTTCACATTCAGCTCTTGTTTTAGCTAGTACTGATAGACTCGAAGGAAACTTAACTTCAGGCTCTATGTCTCAGTTTAGAATTTGTCAGGGGATAAACAGCTTTGCCTCAGGAGCTGAATGGCTTTGTGCTGAACTGGATTATTGCTGTATCATTTGTCCCTTTAAAAAACCATAGAGAATTTTTATTTTTTTTTATTTTTACTGCTGTTCACAAGTAATAATAATAATAATAAAAAAACGTTACTCCAGCGACGTGTTAGCCAATTGCGGTGCCTTCAAAAGTATCATTACACATTTGTGTTTTTGCTGTTGTTTTTATTTATATCATGTTAATACAATAGACTTCAACACATTTTAGTATATTTTTGTGATATAATAAAAAAAATAGAGTGAATAATTATGAGGTTTAAGAAAAATAATACATTAAAGTTTATTTAAAAGGAGGAAGTGTGGCATACATTATTTTTTATTTGATTCCCTTAAACAAAATCAAATGCAATCAACTGCCTTTTAATAAAAACTGATAAGTAAATAGAATCCACCTTTGAGTAAATAAAACCATATATCTACCGTTACATGGTTTTCTATCAAAAAAGGACAAACTGAGAGCATAAATCAGAGAACAGTTAAGAGGCTGGTAGTTACTCGGTTTCAGAGGTTTCAGAAGTTTCAGAGATCCACTGTTCAGATGGTAGAATTTGTTTAAAAAAGTGTTTTGCCTTGTACCCCAAAGATTTGTCCTTTCCTTTGAAAGTGATGCAAACAAATCCCCTGGGAAAACAGAAAACAACTGGAAAAATGTGCTCTGATCAGATGAAACTGCAATATAACTGCTTGACACATACAAAACACTAATAAGAATGAAAACACAGCACTTTACATAACTCTCAACACATGATCTCAACTATGAAACATGGTGGTTATAGCATTGGGTTGTAGGGATCCTTCTCTTCAGCAGGAGCAAAAAAGCTTGCCATAGTCAGAACATTGGAGAAAACTTTAGAGCAATATTGGAAGAGACCCTATTAGAGGCTAGATTGGCTTTGACACTTGCTTAAGGTTTGACTTTTGGCAGCAAATGGTCTTCAGCAAGCAGCCAGAGCTAGAATTGAGTTTCAAAATTCAGACCTATATCTGAAAGTGGATCTATAGAAAGGATATAGTATTGATTGGTGTTGTGCAATTTAGCTTGGCTTGAAATATTTTCTCAAGACAAATGAGCAAAAACTTTAGTCTCTTCCCAAAGCTGTTAGATATGCACATCCTACAACAGACCTGCTCCTCTAATTGTCCTAAAAGGTAGCTGTTAAGTTCTTGGAAGCTACTTAAAGTGCGACCAACTGTTTTAGCACAAGTGAATTTGTAGTAAATAATTAATTACAGTGTAATTTTAGCTCTACTTCATAACTGTATTCAGATGTATAGAATTCTGCTAAAACTTATCCAAGCTTAAAATTGTAATATACCAAAAAGTAAAAGAATTGAAGAGCTATGAGTACTTGTTCAGAAAAGAAAATATTTTGCTTCTCTTGTGTAATGAATGCAGTTTAACATCATCACTTGATCCATAAAGAGATCCATTATGGCTTGAAGTGGTATTAAGGAGGCCATAGAAACAGCTTGGTACTACAGTTCAAGAGTTCAGCAGAAATAAGCATTTGCAAAGAGTAAGCTACAAAAACCAAAAGCATATGTTGTTGTAATTAGATTGTGCCCTCAATCACGCAACAGGGACTATTTTTAGCAAGCTGGTAATAGACAAACATGCTGAGAGAAACAGCTCGGTGTTTTCATTCTAATTAGAATTATGTGTCTTTTTCTCTGTGTGAGATATCTGCAAAATGACACTTGTGCAGGTGGCAGTGTTGCATAACGACAATGCTGTCCCTGTACACTCATCACTTGGTTCCACAGATCATTACAACTCGGAACAGGACTGATGGAACATGGAGAAACACAGTGACACTGAACACCACTGTCACTGCACTGCAGTCTGCTGTGGCTTTCTGTCAAGGGTCATGCCTTTACAACAATGCCTAATCATGGACATTCTGCATGGCAGATCAAAAGGGATTTCAAGGTCAGTTCAGGTTTGTTACACAGAGAGCCCTGCACAATGTAAAGTCTTTTATGCTCAGCTAAATCTCATAAATCTTGGAGTATTGTCTCTGGTAATGTAATGGTGGGGGAGCAGATGGAATTAGCTTTGCTATGAAATTCAAATCTGCGTCCCACACACACATGACTCAATGAAAAGTGCAGATTTTAGGCATAATGTGTGAAGCTGATGTAAGACAAATTGGTGGCTGTCATTTTGATGACGAGTTAGCTAGACGCACAGGTGATGCCAGTCCCTATATGCACACAAAGACACCCACACACATGAATTTCTTTCTATAATTGTGTGGACTATGCATTCACTTCCATAATGGCTAAATCCTTACCCTAAATCTAACCATTACCAACTCATATGTAACCTAAGTTCAATCCACATCTTAGACCTAAATTTAACTCATAACCTGTTTTCTGTCCACTTTTATTTGTAAGGATATGACAAAATGTTGTAGTGACCAAAAATATCTACACAGTAGTGGCTTTGTTAAGTCTGGTATACATATTTTGGAGATATTTAAATCTGAGCAAAATCTTCCTTTAAGATGCATGAGACTGTCATACAACGACAAATGGTTTTCATTCACAGGCTTCTTCAGCGCCGCTGCAATACTGAGGAGACTCTTTAAAAAGCATGGATAACAACAGCCAATTTCTATTTAGGATTTATAGAATCATTTTAAATTAAACTTAATTTGGATTTGGATCATTTAAACGGACACTTAAAGGATCAACACATGGTTACAGAAAACAGTAATACAGTCATTGCTTTTTCCCTTTAAACTAGTCTATAAAATAAACTAATCAATGCTGCTCTCTGCCAAAATTTTATATAACAAAAAGATTGTCACTATAAATGAAATCTAATTCCATAGCTGATTATATATATATATATATATATCGAATATCAAATGGTCATAAGTATTCAGCCCCCCTGTGACATATTCAAATCAAATGCTGTCCATTTCTTCTTATCCTCAGATGGGTGTGCTCCTTCATTGGACTCCAGCTGTGTTTAATTAAAGTGATTGGACTTGATTAGGAGAGGCACACACTTGTCTATATAGGAATTTACAGCTCACAGTGCATGTCATTGCAAACAAAAATCATGAGGTCGATGGAACTGCCCAAGGAGCTCAGAGACAGAATTGTGGCAAGGCACAGATCTGGCAAGGTTATAAAAGAATTTCTGCAGCACTCAAGGTTCCTAAGAGCACAGTGGCCTCTATAATTATTAAATGGAAGAAGTTTGGTCAACTATCACTGCAGCACTCCACCAGTCGGGGCATTATGGCAGTGTGGCCCCACGGAAGCCTCTTCTCCCTGCAAGACATGAAAGCCAGCATAGTTTTCCAAAAAAAAGACACGAGGGACTCCCAGACTATGAGGAAGAAGATTCTCTCGTCTGATGAGACCAAGATTGAATTTTTTGGAGTTAATTCTAAGCCGTATGTGTGGATAAAACCAGGCACTGCTCAATACAATCCCAACAGTGAAACATTGAGGTGCCAGCATCCACAAACACCCACCATCCAACCTGATGGAACTGGAGAGGATCTGCAAGGAAAAATGTAAAAGGATCAGCAAATCTAGGTGTGAAACACTTGTTGCATCATTTCCAAGAAGACTCGTGGCTGTACTAGCTCAAAAGGGTGCTTCTGCTCAGTACTGAGTGAAAAATTCAAAGGGGTGTGAATACTTTCCGTATCCACTTTTTAAAATAAAAAATCCTAATTTTTAAACATCTATACGTTTATAAGCTTGCCCAATCAATTACATCAGCATTAATAAATCCAGACCATCCCACTGACTTTCCACACCCGCCCCTCTACATGTTTGCATGTGAATGCTGTCAAATGACACAGATTAAAAGAATGTTTTTGACTTAGCTAACCTTGTCTATTTAGAAGATGTTAAGTTGTGCCGGTTGAATCATGCGCTTTGATTAATACAGATTTACAAAAGAGCACATTATTTACATTTCACATATAGGCTAATTTGTAAAAAAAAAAAAAAAGCATGGAAATGACCTAAAATTCAAAGTTTAAGGCTTGAGATTTGACTTCAGAGTTACCTTTCTTGACTCAACTCTGACTTACTTGACTCAGCACTTGAGGATAAAGACTTGAAAATTACTTGTGACCTGTAAAACAATGACTTGGTCCAAACAATAATATAAACTGATATATAGATATATTTCTACAAATACTTATTGTGATTTCATGTCAAGTGACTTGCAATGATTTTGCTGTGAGATGGTGCTGTATACATAAACTGAATTGATGTGATCTGTGTACTGCATTATTACTTCAGTCTCCAGCTTTTATTTACAGTAAAATATAGGTCAGAGCGTCCCAACGAAATAGCCTAAATTTTTCTTCATTAAATGATGAGGAGAGTTATACGTTAATTGTGTGGCAGAGATTACTGCACGGAGCCAAAATTAAACCTGTCCGAATAAGATTAAGCTTTTACAAATCATCCTCCTCCTAATGTAAATTTATATTTCAGTAATTATACCCTCTAACCCTTGCAGACAATTTTGAAGAGATGTGTTAACAAATGTGTTGTGTTTAATTATATCATGTTGAACAGTGAGGGATCAGGTATTCAAATGTGAAAGAGGGGTAATTATAGAGCAGGACAAACACACATACACACACAGACAAGCATGCACGCTGGGACAGATGATTAGAGAGGAATCTAAAATGATAACTGCAGTGTTCCAATGCTTATCTATTTATAAGTAACTAATGTCACAGTGCATGCACATTGCCATAAAATTGTCCACTACTGACTGCATTTTGGTGGCATAAATATACTGATATTGCATAATTAGAAAAAAAGGCATCCTCTGGCAGATTTAGTTTACATCGGATGTATACTAAAGCTGTAGATGAAATTTCAGTTGCTGCATTTGTCTAACTATAAAACCATAATTTTATTTTATTTCAAACGGGTTGGTTGCTTTTAAAAACGACGAAGCTATGTCATAACTAGGAGATTTTCCAAGAACCAAAGACAAATGTCAAGTGTAAAAAGATGCTTTAGGCTCTAGAGACTTTTAAAAATAGAAGCATTTTTTGGTTGCCAAGAAATGTGCTCTTAGAAAATTGCCCTTTCAAATCTGTCCAGTGTTGCACAGATATGTTCTCTGGGAGACGAAAGAGAAAATTATACTGCTTCTCTTCGTCCTGTGTAGGTGCTCCAAGGAAAGCCTGTGATTGTTGCTTAATGGCTCTCTTTGCATGAAAATCCAAAGCAACTGACCTCATTCTGAAAGACTGGTGAATATGGGAATTTCTGATCAGATAAGGTTCTAAATAATTTGGGCTTTTGTGGTTTAATGCTTATCATCCTATCACTGATTAGGCAGCATTTCTGCTTAAATCCAGAGTTCTTAATTATATGTGCGATGCTGTCTTCCAGGGACACTCTGTCTCCTCGATGTGGTAAATCCATTCGTGGAGATTGGATGCTGTCAACCTGAAAGTGCAATCTGCTGAAGTGTAGTCAGACTAGGATGCGTATAACTTTGAGAAAAGTTATCTCTTTCTTTTACTCTGTCCTCTGACGACCGCCCCCCCAAAACAGACACACATATGCATATAAGATATAATTACGCTACATAAAATCATCAATCCCTGTGCATATTTTAACATTATAATTCCAGCTCGTCTGTTAATGTTTTAGGTGTTTATTGAGCATTTGTGAACAAACAGGATCATGCCGATCAAGAAACACCATATTACTTTATTTCTTGAGCAGTACATTTAATTTGCAAACATTGCCCCACCTTAAGATTTCAGCTAACACAGTTCAAGTCCTAGTGAGATAACTGCACCTCACAACACAAAGTGTTGAATGGGATAACAGGAAAGACTGAACAAGCCAAAGAACAAGCAGTGAAATGCAGTGAAAAAATGAACAAAAACATTATGGAGCTTTGTCAAACCATGTAACAGTGTAAGCTGATGTAAAAGCAAACGTATCACAGTGTTTCCAGATTTGTCTTTGTTCAGGGCATGCTGTTTTCTGTAAGAACTGAAAACTTTATAGCCTGTAACTGGGACAATTATTGTGCATCCAAAAAAAGATGAAAAAGATTCCAAAAGCAGCTCCCTCTCTCTCTCTCAGTTTCACCATATAATTGGCAAACAGATTCACATCATGTCTGCATAGGCACTACATTTGGGCCAGCAAATGAAACAGCAAATTTACTCTTTTTATAACCTTGATTTTAACCCCAGCAGGTGGGATCTTCCTTTTAAAACATACCTTTCGATAGATTGGTTTCCAAAATTGGGTTTCTTATAGGTGACAATAGTTTAAATCTACTGCTCATTTGATCTACAAAGGTTTTATTAATATCTAGAAGAGTAATAATGTCATGATCTTTTACTACAGCAGTTGTTTTAGTCTGCTTTTTTACATCTGACAATGTATAAAAAATATTACTGAGAATTAAAGTTAGAATGTAATTGTTTCTACAACCTTTCCTTTTCAACATTATTAATAGCTGTTACAAAGGATGAGATATTTTTGACCAAAACTATTTTAGCTAATACTTTTTTATATATCAGTAAAATGCATAGCTTTGTTTTCACTCAGGGAATTACTTGCCCTGAATAGCAACACAAATGTAAAGCATAAATGTAGCATCCAATCGGCAAATCAGCCTTCACTCTGTAGATCATAGAATCAGAGTCTGAGTTATCTCCCCATTGATGAGATTCCACCAACAGCTGTGCATGCTGCATTAAGTTACAGCTGGCTCATATGTCGAAATATCAAAATGGACAAAGTTATTTCAAACATGTTTTTTTTTCTCAAATATGTCCACGGTCTGTTTAAAAATGTCAAAACCGAAACTGACTTTTTCCAAATTGTGGTACTTATACTTCTTCACCACCTGCTCTTCTCCCATGATATTAATAGTATTTAATTTGTTCCTATTTGTTCAGAAATCAAAAATCAACTCCCTTGTTTTAGTGACATTCAGGATCACAACTGTTTGCACTGATATACTCATAAAACAACAAGAACCAATCTCCAGGCATTTCCATAATTCCTGGATTTATTAGGTTTCTCTTCATTACTAACATGCAAAACCAAAAAAAAAAAAAATGATATTAAAAATATTCTTCGTTTATTGCTAAAAGAGGGATTTTTAATTTTTTTTTATTTTTATTGATTAAAACATATGGTCATCTTAATAAACTGTAAATATAAATCCGGAATGTCATGATCTTGGCACTGATGACTTGATTATTAGTTCATTAATTTCCCTCTGGGATTATTAAGGTATTTCTGATTCTGATTTCTTTCACCTGCTTAGCTCCTCCCTGCTTAGCTCCGCCCAGTTTTGCTCTCATCTGATTCTCCTGTTCAAGCTCCTATTTAAGCTGCCTGTTTCCAGCCGTCAGTGCCAGATTATTCGAGCAAAGTGTGAGAGTTCTCTAGGGTACCCTACTATGTTTTCATTACCTAATCCTGACCTGTTTCTGCTTCTGGACTCCTGAGTTTGGTTTGCCTCTGTTCCGGTCTGGTTCGGCCTGTTCCTGTTTTTGGAATGCTGTTTGGATTCTGCCTATTAAAGACCTTTAGCAAACATTGATTTTGGTATACTGTTACCGCCTGGTTCTTGCCGGTCCCTGTTTCTAGTTCCTGTACAGAGATCACTTACTTTTTCTACAATTATGAGTTCTAAAGAAAAAGCTAGCTAAATAGTCAATATGTGACTGCAGTAACAGAATGCAAAATTGATTAAAGACTGAACATCATCAGCATCATTCTAATCTAAATTCCTGTCTGGTTGGTGAGACTTAAAAGGTTTTTTTTTAGTTTGTTTAAGAAAAGTACCTTTAAACAACAAAAGGAGTTGACAGTGATTTATTCAGGCTTTATATTTTCCAGAATTGTTTCTTTTTTCATTTTAAAAAGCTTATGACTCCCTGGTGGCATATGCCATCTTCTAGAGTGTAGTTGAAGCAGAACCTCATCTAAAGTTAAGTGGAAATTGGTTAGATAAGCTTATCAGAAAGGGGAGCTCTATTCTAGGATGCCCCCTGGATCCAATGCGGTGAGAGAAGAACTCAAGCAAAAATGACAACACTATTGGACAATGACTCCCATCCAATGCATGATGCTGTTGCTGCACTGGATACCTCTTACAGTGACAGACTGCTGTGTCCAAATTCATAAAAGTGTGTTCTAGCAGGTCCTCGCTCCCGGCAGCTGTTAAGATTTATAATCATTACATTTCACAGAAAACTCATTAAGTGTTTACAGTACTCCTATTATTTGCACAGTTTTTCAATGTATTGCTAACAGGCTGCTGTTGGTTTACTGTATACAAATGTGAGTACACATTTTGTGCATTTTTTTATTATTACCCTTCTTACGGCACATTTCTTTGAATCTAAAGATGCTGTTTTTATGTTTGAAAAGTATTTTTTTCCCTAATGCTTTGAATTTACCTCTAGTTTACAGTTTTGAATTCTATTTGCTTCTGTTTTTTTCCTTGGAGTGACTGTTAATGCTTCCATTTTGCTCTCACTTCGCTGCTGGAGCACTTTTTTGCACTGAGGGAGGGTAGATGGATAAAACATTGTCCACATTGCAATGTATTTTCCACCACTAGATATTAGATGCTGCAGGGAACATCTTAAATTCAATCAGCCACAGCTGATTTATATCAAAGTTTGATAATAAAGAACCAATCTGTTGGTTTGTTATTTCAAAATAGAGCTATATTAATCCATCAAATTCAAGGAGTCAGAGATGTATCTTTTCATTATCTTGTAGAGCGTCGATTAGATGGACCTGTTGGTCTTGATTTAAAGACGCAGGGTTTCAACCAACAAACTTGCACCCCTCAAGGCATGATTTTTTTCCTTTTCACAAACAGCTCCTGATTTACCATTTAAATGCTAAAGCTTTCAAATGTGAATGTTTTTTTCCAAGATGGCATATAATGTATTCACCACAATCTATAGATATAAAACAGTCCTGCTGATTACAATGCTCAAAGAATACAAGTACCAATATACTTTAATGTTATATTCTGTGCAGAAGGGAATGATGTAATATTGCTGGTTAAATTAGAAAAGAAAAAAATTGTTTTATTTGAAGTATGGAGAAGGTTTCTCATTACCATTTACAAATAAGCTTACATCTAATTTTTCTCTTTCAGGTTTTGCATTGTATTCCATTTCACCTTTCTAATTTAGTCTCAGTATTTTATTTGTGCCCGTTTCCTAATAACCCAGCAGCCTGGAGCTTGTACAGTACAAAATGTGCCAACTGCTACTGTCATAACAGATGCTGAATGAACAAAAGCTTACCTTGAGTAAAGATCCTAATCTACTCCTGTCCTTATCACAGTACCCCACCTCAAAATAGTAGTATATCTCAAGGTGAAAAGCCATTTAAGATTTGACTGTTTTCCCAGAGTGGGTATTACTTGCCTTCATCTGGTATCTGCAGAAAGAATTTAATCAGAAGTGATGGCTGTAAAAATATAAAAAATAAAGACTCTTTAAGATATGATTTTTAAGAGTTCAACATAACTGACATTTGATTTAATGCCCTAAGCAATTTACAGAGGAGAAAGACATTTTTTGTTGGCACCAATAAGCATCTGGAATAATTATGGAAAGATATTTTATTTTACGTCTAATTTTGACAGAACATGTAGAATTGGCATATTTTCTACAATAGACTTGACTTTCAAGGTAAGTTCACCAGTTTTTTTCAAGGTTCGGTGGAGGTTGGTTGAGGACCCAATTACAGAGATGAATAGGCATATATTTACTGATGCGTCGCCGCATGTTTCGAGCTCCAACAGCAAGACCTCTGTGTCGGTGCATGTTTCGTTACAAGAAAGTCATATGACCGATACAGGAGCTGTTGACACGCTAAACTATGTTTATAAGCGCATCTGTCAACACAACGCATCTGCAAAATAAATTCTCTGATATTTTCCAGTTTATCATCAAATGAATCTAGAAATATGTAGCAGCCTCAAGGCAAAAGAAAGGTTACAGCTGATTTCGATTGTTTTCATTTTCTTGTTATGTCATCCTGTTCTTCTCCGTTATCACTCAACTTATTGACTCTTGGTTTGCTGTTCTCACTGTAGTTATTTTATATAAATAAATCCTAGTCCACAAACATCCTTATTCACATGTTCACTTACATTTTTCTGTTATATGTTCACATTTATGGATTGCATCTAAAAATAACAAACATATTTTCACTTTGAAAAAATAAATGAAATAATGCATTGCAGCAAATAATGGCCTAAATCATATCATAGGTTGTCAATTTATTTTTATAATTTATTTAAAGCTACAGTGTGTAATAATTACAGGGATATACAGTCAGAAATGTAATATATTATACATAACTATATTATTTATCATCATCTATGAGCTCATTCTCTTAACCTTAATATTTGCGTTGCCTTAGAATTCGTTATTTATAATTACATAGGAGCGGGTCTCGCAGCCATGGAGGCAGACATCTTTGCGCTACGGCAGCGCATAGCCAACAAACTAGCGATTGTGAGATCGCCCATTACGCTCGAAAGTAACTACGGCAAGTTGAGAGAGATGAACTGAGACGGTACTGAACAATAGATGGCAGTATTAAAATTAGCTATGTAAACAAACCTCATCACTTGAGAAGGTAGGTGATGCGGACGTCGTGGAAGACATTAGTCCCGTAACGCTCGCCGTACTGTTGGGGGGGAGAAGCGGTGGGGGGGAGATGTTCATGTTGCTGCGGTCTGCATTCTGACCGCTAGATGTCGCTGAAAATTACACACTGTAGCTTTAACACCTTTTGGGATTAATAAAGTATTTTTGATTTTAATTGAATCAAATCAGTGTCAGTTTAGTCTGTAAAAGAGGCTGCCTGTAGTGATTTTAAATGTCCAGCAGGTTTCAGTATTCAGTGACATAGTATCGAAACAGTATCAATACAGTTTGGTAATGTGTCGAAACGCTTCATGACGCCTCATGAAACCATCACTACAGAGATGTGTTCTTGCAGATTTAATTTAAATTCTGATGGCAACAGAAGCATAAACCCAAGAACAAAATGAAGAAATCAAAATCTAGGAGACACCAGGGAGAAAAACACACACAGGGAGCAAGGCAAAAAAGAAAAATCAGCACTGATGAACTGCAGAGGAGGATAATATATAGGAGACAGAACCAAGAGTGGAGTAATCAGTTAATTGGGAGCAGGTGTGGACAGAAACAGCTAGAAAGGAGCCAAGGGGGAAAGGAAACTGGCACTAGAGGGCAACAGAGAGTATCACAAAAACACAACAATGCCAGAAAACAACCACAAAGACACAAATATGCATTTAAACTAAAAATAAACCTAAATAAAGGACAGAACCCAGGCAGTTTTCAGTTGGGTAAAGGTCAGGTTTTTCCAGTATTTTATTATCAACTAACATTATCTGTTTTTAAAACCAGTTTTATATGTGCCTGGGATCATTGTTATATTGGAACAGCAACTGAACAATTCTTTTCATGTTTTCCTTACTTCATGATTCCATCCATGGTGCAATGTGCTAGAACCATTGACAGAAAAACTTATCATCAAGATGATGCTTTCACTATCATGCGTGAAAGTAAAACATCTCTTAGTCTAAGTAAATACTTAACTTGCTTGTCATTGTGGACAATGATGGTTTTATAGCCTTGGGGTTTCCTAAGATGTTCCTGATAATCCTCACCAATTTCATTTGATATATGTATAAGAATCCCAGACAACCATTAAAAGTGACTTTTGAAATAATAAATCAGGCATTGTTAATAATCTGAAAAAGGCTGCATCCTCAACGCAATAACATTTAGAGACTGTACTGAAAAGTAGTGTCTGAGGCAGAAAAGCAATTGCAAAAAAAAAAGGGTATCTACTTCGGTTACCTTAAAAGATTAAAACGTTCATGCTGATTATTAATGTCTCTACCTCTGAGTGGAGCTAAACAGCTCTCTCCTTTTTTCCTAAGTAGTTTTGTATCACATATTGAAATTTTGGATCAGAATATTTCAGAGATGCTCCTATAAAAGTCTGCAACAGCTCAGGTATTTTCAAATATTCAGGAAACCTCATACATTATTAACCGACATTGTGAAATCTAAAATAGTGTCTTTAAATAATTGATTTGAAAGTCTTCATAGACTTATATTATAAATAAAAGTGGCCAGTAATTGATTTCAGTGATTGATTTAGTTTAAAGGCTTTTAATGTATTATACAAGCTGGTTTCAGAACAGGGATAACATTCTGTTTTTTTTTTTATCGTTTTTTTTATCAGGAGGTGATATAAAAGACAGATTTTGAATTTTTCAGCAGCGTTCTGCCGCGTCAAAGTGTATTGAAATACCCCTTTCAAGGTTTCTAGAAATATAGCATCTTATTTCACATGTAGCTTTGTTGCAACATGGCAAAGCATAATTGCACTATTTTGCTATCCCACAGCCTAAGTGGGTAACTTTCAGACAGTAATTACAGAGATCAAATGTCCCATGTCAGAAAAAAAATCTCTCTTTCAAATAAGCTTTTGTAACTTTATTAAAAAACTAAATTGTGATCCACCCCCTCTGGTTTTATCATAAAAATCCTGGAGTATTAACAAGGCGTTGTTGGATATGTTTTTCTAAATAAGTGTACCCAGGCTTTTCAGTCGTGGCTGATTGTGCAAATTAAGATGCAGCTGTGTCCAACATCCATTAGGGATGGAGATGTTCTTTTCTTTGTTTGGAAACATCATTATGTTTACCTCAGCTGTCTGTGTATGGTTAATGCACCCCCAGCCCCAAGTTCTTGAGTAAAATATATGCAAGTGTCGACATGTTTAAAAAAAAATGTAGACTGTAGTACATTTTTAATAAACACAAGAGAAAATAGCAGCGGAGATTGTTACGCACTGAAATGCCTTTTTTAGTCAATATTTGATTAAATACATTTTTGTCTGTCATGCTATCGTGTGAACACACACCCTGTGAGTTAAGACAATAGATTTAAGAGTCATTCCAGCTTGATCATTATTAATCAGTAAACAAAAGTGTATCATCTCCTCTTAAACAATTAGATTAACTAAAATTTAAATAAAAAAAATTTATTAAAAATTCTTAAATTAGCAAGGAAACTCAACGAAAGCTTAATAGCTCTTATGTACACAAATAAGAAAAAAACACAAAACAACCAGTAGTAGAAATGCTTTTCTTTTGCTTTGTTTGGAAGGAGAAGACTGCTTTAAAGAAAGAAAGAAAGAAAGAAAGAAAGAAAGAAAGAAAGAAAGAAAGAAAGAAAGAAAGAAAAAAAAAGATGCTTCTATTGTGGTCATTTTGACTGCATGGAAAAAAGACTCTTCATAAGTTTGGATCAAAGTTTGAAGAGTGTCACCTCTTGCTAGTAGGCTGGATGATATCTGCCCTGTGTGGTTTGGGTCGGAGTTAAAGAACTGCTTTTGTTAGAAGTACTGGAGATCAATACCACAAATCTGCCCCCTTTGAATGGCCATTTTTCATCAGGCAGGTTAACAAGCTCTTTTTATTAACAGCTAGAACTATAAGAGAAAAAATGCAATTTATCCTAACCTATCGTCCTCACTAAGTCAATATAAAAACAGACATTTACAAAGCCCTTGTACAAAGAACATTCCCACTATTAACTTAACTTACGTTGTTTGAAAATGTAAAAACACTGAAGTGGTTTCCTTTAACCCCCTTTTCAGGCTTGTTCTAGAGGTGACCCTTACCCAGTACCGGATATAAATGACTGAATTACCTGCTCAGTATGTCATCCACTCGAGCACAAGCCTTTTAATGAACCGTGCACTTCAAATAACCCAACAAGGCATTTATTAAAAGCACAAATTCCTTTGTGCTCACACTTGGCTGAGTGTGAGGTTAACAGAACCTTGCATACTTCCATGAATCACTTGTAGTGTGTTAATTTTTAATCCCACACATCTGCGTGAATCTCATTTATTATCACACCTTTTCAGATCCCACATATTTTATGCTTCAGTTTGTTAGATGTAGTCTCACTTTGTTCTTCTGTTCTTCTAAAAGCTCTTGATACTAATGCTTTTATCTTATTTGTCTTATGCTCATTTTATTTACAATTATTTTGCTGATGCTAATATAAAACAACAGTTTCCTTCAGGTGATTGATTAAAGCAACCCTGTGTATCTTTTAGCTATTAGAGAAACTATACCAGTACTATCCAGGCTTAGTGTCCCTGGAGGTAACTGGCAGCACAAAGTCTCCCTGTGTGTTTTTAAATGTCATAGCAGCTCCTTTTGGACCAGGGGACTGTAAGTCAATGAGTTACTTGTAAACACAAAGCCATATTCACCTCTCTAGAATAAATACTACATCAGAGAACCAAACAAATGTGTGTGATCTTATAGGTGTCATATTTGTTTTGCTGCCTAACAAATACTTTTAGTTTAGTTAGCTCCTGTGTTTAAGGGGAACTTAGACTGTTGTAATTCAGCGCTCTGGTTCACATGACTCATTCAGTGACTAATCCGGCCTTTTCAGGTAGGCCAGTTTTTTGGAAGGGGAGACAACACAGTAAGGCCCCGTCCACACAAAGTCAAAACGAACACGAAACGCTAATATTTTCCAGAACGTTTGTCGTAAAGACGGAGACGTAAAATAAATGTGATCGACCACACAAATGCATGAAAACGCTGCAAAATGTATGCCAGGCCTGTAACTGGCGCTGTGGTGCCAAAGCAAAAATAGGCGAAAACAGGCAACGAAATGTTGGAAATGCTCAGTAATATTTATACATGGTTGCCCTGCGGGTCCATTTTCGTGGTTCAGTCAAATTCAGGTGCTGAACTATGTCGTCGATATTGCTCTGTTCTTCCTGGAGATATTCCAGAAGAAGAAGATTCTGTTGTAAGCCCGACAGCAGGGTGAGTAGCATGAGCAGCAACCATTCAACACAGTACGGCGCCATTGTTGTTGTGATACTGTGTCGCACATGCGTGTTTAGAGGCGACGCTATGACGCATGCGTGTAAGAAAAAAAATGCGGTTAGAGCTAAAGATGGAACCGCGTAAATGGCGTTTCAAAATCTTCCCACTCTGAAGGCTTAATAAAAAAAAAGATTGTTTACAGATCCCCGAAACGCCGGCTTCGTATGGATGAGAGGCTGGTTTGGTGAAAAATTTGTGCGTTTAGGCCAGGGTTTGACTTCGTGTGGACGGGGCCTCAATCAATATACACCAAGTGCTGTATATTGACCTGAAGAACAATCTTTATTTTTATAGACTATAATCTATATTTTAAAATTCAGCAAATACTTGTTTTGAAGTAGCTTTCATATCTACGTGAAGATAGCAGTAATGAAATTCTAGACACCGGAAAATATGTCCCCTGATAGTCTGAAGATATATATTTTTTATCTTTTACATATTATTTATGCATACCAGGTCAGAGCACGTGTCTGCAGATTAGTAATACATACCTTATTTATTTATTTTACAAAAGCTCTAGAAAGAACCTGGAAATGAAGACAAATGTAGGGCCTATGATCATCAGAGCACTCCAAACCAGGGTTTCTTAATCCTTGTCCTCAGGGCCCAATGTCCTTCAGGTTTTAGATGTGCCTCTACTCGAACACACCTGATTCTGTTTGGTCTGCTCCTTTCTGGCTGTGTGTGTGTATGTTGGTTTGTGTCATGCTCCTTCCTAGATGCAACTAAAGCTCGTCTGGCAGCAGACTTAAAAGAGAGCAGATTCCCTGAAGAAGGCACCAGCAGATTATTGATCTCCGAGTGGTAAACAAGCCTGAACCTCTCTAGAAAGCATTCCTTGTTTTTGTCATGTAACTCAACATCTTCTCCAGAATTCTTCCATGCCTTTTGGAATCGACTTCTAGCTTTGCCTTGTTCCAGTCAAACTCCGGATCCTACAGTGTTTTTCCTTCCGTTCAGGCATCCTAACCGTTCTGCTCTTAAGCCAGCCAAGATTACTCAGAGCTGCCAAGTTCCTTGCCAAGAAAACCTGTCTATCCTCCAACGCTCTGACAGTACCGCCTCATCCCTCTGGATCTTATCTCTTTATAATCAAAAGTAAGCCAACTAAACCATAGAATATTCATATTTATTACATTACATTATATAATCAAGTGAAAAAAACAGCTGCTAAATGATTATTATTACCTTAGCAGGAATTTTAACCTACCTTTACAGCTTCTGCACTGAGAACTAAATTAGATACATTTTAACATCACACTAGGGACAACTTTCTTGAGGTTTTTTTTTCTCTTAATTTATATGCCTGTTTGTTAAACAATCAATTAATGGTCATGTCTGACCAAAATAAAACACATGACTGATTTGAAAATAAAAGGTTAAGATTTCTGACAGAATATGGCACATTGCAAGGATGTTATTTGTATTTTTTTTATATTATGACACCTTTCAAGCATTTCTAAAGACTTGTTCTTTATATTTTCATAATACTAAACAATCCTTGTCAAAATTGCTGAAGCTTTTTAGAATTTTGTTGGACACATTTGACACCAATCAAGGGAAATCTGGGAGATCTTGGCAGCCAGTCAATAATAGCTTGTCAATTATCCAGTCAGCAATGAACAACTACAGTGCTGTCTTACATAAATTAGTATTAGCTTCATTAATGATGCCAGGTCTGACACATTCTGGAGAGAGGTTGTCTGACTCTTTTTGCTTGTTAGAAGCTGTGGCAGCACAAGCATGACCAGATGAAAAAACTTGAAAGAAGCAGTTTGATGTGCTTTCTACTGGCCCACAGTACACAGCCCTCAGCAAATAATGCTTCTCGGTGTGGTTAATGAAGATAGATATGTATGGTCAAATACATTTACTGCTGAGGCAATGGCTTAGCAGTCTTTGAAGTGGTGCTTTTTGAATGCTAATGTTTTTCCTGACCTATTTGCTTCTTTACATTATGGAAATTACTGATGGCTTCGGTGCCCATTGAGGCTGCGAGCATGCTGGTGCAGCACAACAACAATATAATTAACACAGGAAAATATTCATAAACTTTCTCACAAGAACCAATACATTAGAAGCAGTACTGCATCTGCATTTTTTAAAATATATTTGACCAGTTGTGGAACATTACTATTAAAGTCAGAATCTTATTATGTTAAAACAGATAAAACTCTTGGTGAAGACATTTGTTTGACAGCTTGAATATGGAAGAACTCCCTTGGGTCCAGAAGACTTTCCCCAATACCCCCACCTTGCCATCTGTCTGAATCCATTGTAGCTTGTTAGAAATCCCACAAGGATACTCAGGGGGAAGAAAGACAGAAACACAGAAAAGTGCTTTTAGGAACCGCAGCACAACCTTAGCTTGTCACGAGTGCTGAGGATAACTCCAGGATCTTTCTTTGCCTTGAACTGCACACCGTTCGAAAACTTTTTCAAGTTTAACTTTTCTACTTTTTGAGTTGCATTCAACTTTTTTTTTTTTTTTTTTTTGCTTTTCATCTTTGAGGGTTTAAGATTCACTTGCTCATACAAAATAAGATGTGCAAGCAACCCTAAAACTGTACCAGCTGTTAACTTATAGTACAGCTTAGATGTAATTGCAATTTGTGGAAACAAGTAATTATTATTGATTAATAACATATGTACAAGATGAGCAAGGGCAGTGGCAGTTTTACCTTGTAAATACAAGATAAATTATTACAACAAGGACTTTATTTGTTGACATATTAAAAACAATCAGTTAGCTTGATCATTTGTTAAAATATGTAGTATTGCCTTTCTAGTTAAGTAATGATTTATTGTAACTACCCTTGTTTTTACCTCCACACCCATAAAATCGTAAAAGTTCTTAAAAAGAGCCAAGTCCAGCAACACTAAGTAGCCGAAAACACCTAAAAAAAATAGTTCATCACCAATGGTAGTTCTGAAGGGCCAGGATTCGCTGTAACTGAAGGAAGCACGAGGGAACCATGAATTGGCCTTAGCATGAAAATTCTTAAGGTGAATTAGTCTGTGATCTTTGGCTCCAGCCAACTTGAATTACAGTATATATTAGGGAAATATGCACAAAACTGATCTACCTCTGCATGAATGAAAAATAATTGAAATTGGAAGCAAAAGAAAGATTCTGAAAGGCTGGAAATATTTCCTCTTTTTAACAAATTAAATTTGTTGCATGTTTGGTTTTCTGTACTCTGCAGCTTTAACTGATCCTATTTATTCTAAAGTTTATACACACACTGTTGATTAACTTATTGATACCGCTGGTAGAAACATAGATAATTGCTTTAAATAATATTTATTGCATTTGTTTTCTGCATATAAAAAGGAATAATAAAATATTAAAAATAAAATAAAGAGTAGCTAATCCCCAACTCAGTTTTGTTTTGGAGATAAACTATAAATACAACCTTAAGGATGCTATCTGTATGTTGCTGTAATTATTTTGATGTTTTCTGTGTGAATTTTTTTAATTTAGCAATATTTGGTGTAATACAGGGGCTAATGCTGTTGAATTTTCCTATTGGTTAAAATGATATACGTCTATATAGCTTGGTACATGTCTACATCAAAGCCCTGGCTTTGGGAATAATAGTAATATTGATTTACCTCAGAACTTGAAACTGAGAAGTCAGAGTCTGGTTATCCCTGAGGTGATGACATTCTAGTTTCCTGCTTGTCTTTCCTTTTTTTAGTTGCCTGCATGTGAACACTCCAGTATCTTTTACAACCATAACAATGGTAAAAACTAGTGGTGGAATAGATTATTTTTTATACTAGATTACAGTAATTGGAATTAATCTAGATAAAAATGGCTTATTTGTCAAAGGCATTCATTATATGTGTGTGCTAACTAAATGATATGGTTCGTATCATATGAAATTCTAGCTCTAGAGATGAATTAGGCTAAATAAATACCACGGAAGCTACATTTTCAAAAAGCGTCCTACTTTACCAACATTCACCCAGCGATCACGAAGAAGCAAATATTATGTTGTGGTAAAATAAAATTTAAAATTACATTATATAGCCTACCTAAAGCAAACTTCTTATCTTTTGCAGCTTTCTCCATGGGATGCTGGTCATGTTTTCTTCTCTTGATAGTTTCTAAGATGGGTCACCTGTGGCCACCTGGAGAACAAGCTGAAGTGCATCATCTTCATCCACACTAATGGGCTGACACCTGGTAGCAAGCTCCTGAGCCACGAGATTGGTTAGCATGGCTGATAGAGCTGTGCTGACGGGCTTGCCTCGGTTGCTCTCAAACATTGTATCTGCGTCAAGGGATGCTTTGCATTTAGGTTGTACTTGAGACCTGAAGAACTCCTACTGTAAACTAATTCCGCATTGCACAAGGTGCAAACAGCTTTAGTCTTATCGTGGTTTCCGTTTGGAAGCTTCTTAAAAATAAATATTTCTTGACGCAAACCCAGTAGCTTTTTAGCAGCATCCATGTCAGCACATCCTGTTCAATGTGGTTATTTCACTGTAGGCCTATACATGTTGGAAACCTGATTCATTCTCGCCCCCACATAAACATCCACTCTAAAATATCAAGGTGAAATCATCATAGCTTCCTTAAAATAGACCCATAAGATGTCTGGCGTTAATGCAGCACATTAAGCCCGATACCCGTCCACCACTAGTAAAATCACTTCTCTACATGGTATTCTGGTAAAACTTTAATGTACAATAAAGTCTTACTTAGAGACATGCAACCATGACAAGTCAGGAGTTGGAATTATAAGCATAACCACCTTTGGTGCATAGCTTTTTCCAGGTCAGATTTATCTATCCTGCCAGTCAACTTAATATTTATTGTTTAGCTTCCAGTCAAACAGATCAGTTGACTTTGTGGCATCTTCAAGGAGGTTCTCACCAACCATGACTCTCAATTTATTAACTGGGTTTGGAGCAGAAATCTTTTTCTGCCCTTGGCACCAAGGTGTCCCTTAGCTCTGCTTTTCATCTTTAGGCCAATAATGAAACAGATGGATGAACCAAGAGCTTGAAGCCACCCTCTGATTCCTCAGTTCATGCAATCTGTCATTCTGGAGTCTTCAACAGCCATTGGTTGAATACACTACCAATATGATGTTTCTTCAGCAGCAGATATCATAGGTTTTGAATTATCTTGGTTATCAATCTCAGGTTTTCCCATAAAGGGACATCTATCTCTTCTCCATCTCTTCTCCATCCAAGACCACATCTGACCTGTAAGAACACTGTAGCAGCTTTAAATTGCACCTGCAAGCAGAATTGTCACCTGGCAGGCTGAAAACAGACTCCTGCACCACAGTATTTCCCAAGACAAGATGACTGGCTTTCATTCAGGTACATCCAGTTGAAATCCCATTCCAAGAAGTTGTCCCCCAGCTTCAATGGGTTCTATAAGACGATCTCTGTCATTAGTCCCTTTTGTGTCCACCTTGACCTTTTCCATAGTCTCAAGATCATTCTGTGTTTCACTTCTTGCTCATTAAGCCTTTTCTCAACAGTCTTCCTTGGCTTCCTTCTAAATCATGTCTTCCTTACAGCAATCAAGCATTCAATTGAAACTAAATATTGAATGTCTGTAGTCATGGTCTGTAGTCATAGTCTGTAGTCTGGAGTCATGGTTCATGTACAATGTGGATTAGTAAGGATATTGTCTGAACCCACTTTCTTGAATCCCTAGGTCCTTCATCATGGATGATGCACCTACTCTCTGTCGACTCTCCAACACTCAGAAGAAATCTTTTACCCACACCTGTGAGCAATTTCCTCCTGTATGAAACCAACCACCAACTACTGGAAACCAGCTACTGAAACAGGATGTCAGGCACCAGCCCCCTCTGAAAATCCTAATCCGATCCACTGGATTCGGTCCCACCAGTTCATTCAAGTTCCTCTTTCGGTTCTCTGCTTCAAACTAACTGCAATATCCTTCTCAGAGAATTGCCACCAAGACCTCAGAGTCCCTTGGGTAAATCACACCAGACGCCTGTTTCACGAAGCAGGTTTAATGAAAACTCTAAGTTTGCTAACTATTAAATAAGCAACTCTGAGTTTTCTGTTTCACAAAGAGAGGTCACTTAACCTTTATCTGTTACTGAAGTAACATTCTACCTGGAGCAAACCAGATCAGGTGCGGTTTTTTCTCAAAGACTGCTGAAAGTTGTGTGTCCTCTGTCACCGCCCTCCTTAAAGCCAATTATGCCTATCCTATGTGTGTTTATTATAGATATGAACAATGTTATTTTCAACTTTGATAAGGAAGAAATGTATTTCAAATATCAGAAATAGATATTTAGTCATGTGGATAAATGTCAAACGGGCCACTTAAAATTTGTCAAAATTTTTAGGTATCTGAAACTTAATTCTTACTTGTACAATTTTGTTTTTCTGACAATCTGAAATTCAGTTTCTGCTAGCAAAAAAAAAAAAAATAAATAAAACAAAATTCAGAAAATATGTTATTACAGTTCCAACTAGGAATATGGTTTTGACTAGGAAGAATCCTATTTACAATCCACATATTAGAATAGATCAATATGTGGATGTGCCATAGTTTTCTCCAAATGAATAAGGATTAGATTGAGACAACAATCTTCGGAACAAAGGAAAAGAGATCCAGTGTTAGATCACAGCTTTAACTACTACAGCTAGAAACCAGGGAAATTTTCTTGGTGTCATTATAAACTCAGATCTGAACCTTCAGAGGTACATTAAGGCAGTTTATAGGTTAGCCTTTTATCACATGAAGAACATTTCCAGGATTAAAGGACTAATGTCCAGGCAGGATCTAGAAAAACTGATTTGTGCGTTTATCTTTAGTTGGATCGATTACTGCAATAGTGTCTTCATAGATTTGCCAAACATATCAGCCCAGTTCTGAAGTCCTTACACTGGCTCCCTGTTGCTGAGAGATGAATCAGCACCTCGATACATAGCAGATTTGTTGTCAGTGTATCAACCTCCCAGAAACTGAGGTCTTTTTTAAGTCTACTCTAATCACCCAGAACTAGAACCAAACATGGAGAAGCAGCATTTAGTCCCTTCGCTCCACTCATCAAACTACAAGACTATAAACGTGCTGAAAGCCTGAGTTCTTTTAAGTCAAATTTTAAAACCCATTTTTTTAGAACTCCCTTTGACTGTTAAAGCTGAGCTTTCTTTAATTCAAGTTTGCTTTTACCATGTTTTTTTTTTTTCCTCATTTGCTTTTATTCTGCTTTTATTTTTCTTGTATTTTAATGGAGCCTAGGCGGAAGTTCAACTGAAGAAACTAATTGCTCTCCTACATCCACCTGCGACAAAGCTAATCAGCTTTAAACAACACCTCCACGAAAGCCAATCGGCATCCAAAGTTCATCTTAAAAGGCCTCTGATCTGCACTTGTCTGCTCCTGTGCGCAGGCGGTGGATGCGCTGTTTGACTTCATTTAGATGACACCGTTTCAATCCACCTCCAGCCCCTCCTCCACCATCATAGCTAAAGCTTCATCAGAGTGTCAACTGGTCTGGCAGAAGACCACCATGTTGAGCCTGGTTCTGCCAGAGGTTTCTTCCCAACGAGGATTATTTCTTTCCCACTGTCGCTTCATGCTTACTCATCATGGACAGGTTCTCTCAACCTGTGTTATTCAATTGGACTTCCATCTTCCAGGTCCCTCAGTGAAGCTCTAGTATCAGCTCACTCAATCCACTGGATCTCCCCATATATCTCAGCATACCGTCTCGCTAAAGCCGGGCGTACACTGCGATTTTCCAGTCGTGCGAGAATCTTTCGACTTTCAGCTTGATCGTGCGTCGTGAGTCGTGTAGTGTAAAGGGGGTTACGAGGGGCGATCAGCCTCTCACGATCACCTCCCAATCAGGAATCATGTGGTCGGACCATGCGCAAACAAGGATTCTTCTTTTTCTTCTTCCTCTCAGATGTAAACAAAGCAGTGTGGCAGGGGTGCAATGAGTGAAATGGAGTTTTGTCTGTAAAATTGACAGACCGTAATAGCCACATTTGCTCAGCCATGTCTTTTTTTCAAATACGTCATCGCCTTTTCTTTTTAGGGCTTTCAGCACAAAATTGCACAAATTGCCAAGGCATTGCGATTCACTGTAGTGTGCTTAATATTCCCCTTTGATTTGTTTGGCTTCTGGATAGACAAGTCAGAGCAGCTCCATCTCACTGCGGAGCTGAGTCCGACATGGTTTTTAGTCATGCGGTGTGAGCAGGTAGATCACATGAGAGCGTCGTGCTGCACATACATCGTGAGCTTTGAACTCACGCTGTACGACTATACCCTGCAGTAGGGGTGGAACGGTTCACAAAATCGACGGTTCGTTACGGTTCACGGTTTCGTGGTCCCGGTTTTCGGTTTGGTTCGGTTTATGTTTATTGTTACACCGAAAAATCAAAAAAATTTATAAAAATTATAAAAAATTAATGAATTAAAAAAAAATGAAATTAATGAAAAAAAAAAAGAAATGTATGAATTGTAATTATTTTTAATGATTCGCGGAAACCATGGATCATTTCCGCATGTTTTGCTGCTTTGAATTTAATCATCTCGCGCATGCTCTCTACGATCTCCAAGGAACTCAGAGCGGAGCGGACAGGAGCCACAGAGGAGGCTGTAGGCTTTGCTTTGCGCAGGCGGTCTGGAGCGCAGCGGAGTGCTGATGGAGTATGTGGGAATTTGGGGTTAGCATGATATGTTGCTCATGTTGCTGTTAGCATAAACAAAACGTGTTGCACAATGCTTGCACACTGTTGCACTTTTATCCACAACTTTCTTTCCGCCGTCATCGTAGGTCACTCTAAATGCAAAGTGGTCCCATACAGCAGACCTATAAAGTGCTGCTGGCGCGTCTTCCAACTCCTGTTCTTTCCCACTCGCCATACCCACACAATTCTCCACAACAACTGATTTTTTTCTGCTACACCCGGCTAAGCTGCTTCACTTCTTCTTCTTGTTTACTGCTGGTGGTTGGCTTTGGTCACAGTACCGCCACCTTCTGCTCTGGAGTGTAAATGCTTCGCCTATGAGTAAAAGGAGCAGCGTATGAACCGAACGCAACGCATGCGAACCGAACCGAGACAGTCGAACCGAACAGTTCGGACAGTTTTCATAAACCGTTCCATCCCTACCCTGCAATTTAGTTGTACAGTGTGAGCAGTAGCTGCTTGCAACGACTGAAAAAAATCGTTGTACGCCCGGCTTAACCAGCAGTCTACAGACTGACCAACTTCATCTATCTCCACTCCACCACCAGTTTCAGGCCTAGGGGAAACAGCCCTATTCTTTGCTCCGGTTTATGCATATCTATCAAAATTAAGCTCTATGTTTCCTGCCGAGGTCTGAGCGCCAAAGACCAAGTAATTGTATCAATAAATTCTTCCTAATTGTTTTTTCTCTTAGTGTGAGTTTTTTTTAGATTGAACTGTTTAATGAATGTAAAGCACTCTGAATTGTCCTTAAATGTGCCTTGCCTATTTTAATTGACTACAAATGGAACAAAAGAGAGGGGAGTGTGTTTGTAAAAACTGCTTTGTGAAGTGGACCTCTGATCTCATTTAATTTACCTAAATAAAATATTTTTTTTCAGCAGTTTCTGCTTGTGTGTTTGCATGTAGGTGAAACAGATACCCCGAATTGTGTCAGTATAACATGCAGATGATGATGATCATGTAGACCGGTGACATAAATAGTTATCTATGAATAAAAAAAAAAAAAAAAAGAAAAAAAATAGATGACCAGATACACAGCAATAATAGATGCATGTTTAGCTCATTACTATATGTATTCATGAAGGTAAACACCCTAAAAAGTTTACAGACACTGCTCCATATGTTCTAAATAATAAATTCAATTTACAGCTGGTTTGTAAATCCAATTTGCGCACACTATCAGCTTTCAACAATTAGTCCTTCAGTGCCTTAGAGCAAAAGTTAGTTGTAAAGTAAAATCAATGTTTTAATAACATGTGGGTACCAAAACTGTGGTGCCAGGGATTTTATAGCAAAAAACTATTACTTTATATGGCATTTCATTTGGCAATTGATTTAAAGGGTTAGATTTCTCCTAAATATTCATTATAAATGATGTTGTTTTAGAAGAAATTATATTTCATTTAAGTCCTACTAATCTGCACAATTGGGGCTAATAAATGTGGTAGCAGTTTATTACAGAAAATGGAAAAAAAAACAACACCTAGCTTGTATTTAATTTCAGTTTATAAAAGCCTTTTTAAGAAATAGGATACAACTTACTAATAAAATTGGTTATTAATACACATTTTTTTCATGTTTTTGAGATATCTTTATGATTTTTCCCCTGCCTTGTGTTCTACCTATTGTGCAGCCCTTTTGACAACCCTTTGTCGCCTTTTAAAATACAAATAAACATGGTATGGTATTAATTCTGCAATCTTGTGTTTCTTTGTGCTTTATCTTCCAAGGGACCATTAAGCTGATGTGTCTAATTATGGATTCAGTGCTAGTCCATTAGACAAAATGCAGGGCTGAGGCATTTAAAACTAGAACGATTGAATCCAGTTAGCTGCATTTTTTTTTCCATGTAATTTCAATCTGTTAGTACACAAAAAACGCCATGATCAAATCAGATTTACTAATATACATGAGGACAAATAATACATTAGAACATTTATACCCTACTGGTTAACTACCTCCATTCCAGGTGTCAGTTTGAGTTTGTAAGATGGTCTGGAAATAGAAGAGGGAAGGGAAACAGTCGAGCAGTAAAGTGAATTTAAATTCAGGCTGCCATAGTACAAGGGCAATGTGCAACAGTCCACTCACACATCAGAGCACTTCATTCACAGCCAAGTCAGATTTATCACGCTGCGTTACATTATGAAACTTTAAAATAGGCCATCCTTTGTTTTGCTCTAGCTGTAAAGAGTATTTTTATGTATACATTTCTAAGCTTACCCAAAGTTCTGTATAAGTGTGAGATAACAGGGGTTTTGTAGAAGAGATGAAATAATCTTAATTTTGAGAATATTGTTTGGGCTTAGCTGCTTCTCATTCTGGGATTTGCTTCTTTTCCTTTCTATCTGGCTCTTCTATCCCTCGAGTGAATGAGGAAACAAACACAGAGCCCATTCAGGTCACATCTTTTTCAACACAGCAGGAAACACCGTTCATGCTGGTGTGCTGCATTTTCAAATAAACATACCTTGAGGCAAATAAAATAATTACATTAAGCAAAAGCAACACATCTTCTATCTATCCTGCCCCCACTTGTTTTTCTTGTTTTTAATTGCTCTTTGATAAGATCATCTTTCAGTGGAAGTCGTTTTTATTACACATCAGGCTGAGACACATCAATGCCCTTGATGTGATGAGGAGCAACAACAAGAAAGGACTGATAAGAGGTATAATACGAGATAAGCAGCTCTGCAGGGCTGCATGAGAATGACACAGTATGCTAATGATTGAGGAGGGAAAAACACTTTAAATCAGGGAGTAGTGGTTACCTATTCACAATAATGAGTGTAAAAGTTGTTTTATTTATAGCTTAAACCAAATATTTACATGAGTGACATGTTTTTGCTAGCAAATTTTATAAGGCTAAACCTTTATCTGTCTAAAGTCAGTTAACATTGAAATTATATTTATTTGCCAAATGTGATATACTGTATAATAAAAATTTAAAATTTTAAATTATTTTTCTTTTTTTGAATTGATCAGGAAATAGATTTTGCATCATAAGAAAGAACAAATTTTGGCGAAAAAAGCCACCTAATAACTCCTGAAAAAAATCCTTGTGCCAGCCAAACAGAAATTAGTTTAATACCAACATCAGATAGAAATATAGATTATTCCAAGTGTCAACAGTAAAGAGATCTCAACCTGGAGTGGTACTTTGTCAGTGTTGAATTTCAGTAGAACTGCATCAGCAGGTAGTTCTAGGCTGGAGAGGCCTGTCCCTCAAATTAGGGTGCTGAGGATGAGGCCCGAGGCGGGAGTCAATTCTGGAGTTTTGGAGCAGAGTGGGAGAAAGCTCTCCTTCCCATGGTGGCAAGGGGGGCAGGAAGCTCAGCAAGGTGGATGGAAGTGGAAGATCTAAGGGTACTGGAGATGGTAGCAATCCAAAAAATGTTATCAAGTGACAAAAGATAGACAGTAAAAAGTGGGGGTCCCAGGACTTAGCCCTGATACACAGCAGTTATGATGGGGGATTGATCTGAGTAGAAAGACTTTACTTGGATTAACGGAGTACAACCAGAGAAACAGAACCAGTGTACAGCGGCGTGAGTGATGTCAATTGAAGATAGTCTATTGAAAAGGATGGGGTGAGAAACCTGGGGAGGTAATTCATGATTTTTTAGGGAAAGCAATTTAAGTACTTATGACCTTATGAACTCTGAGGAAGGTGGTCCTGGTTTCTAAACTGTAAAAACATTTAAGTAAAATGCCAGCAGCTCTGATGGGCAGAATTTTACTGTAGAAAACATAGTTGAAATGTACAGGGCATTGCCATATGATATTTGGCAATTGTGAGTTTAGTAGTAGAGAGATATCATTTTTTACTGTAAATTACAGTGAATCCATATATTTACTTTCAGAATTGTATTAATAATTTAGTTGATCATCTGCTGGCAATTTTCTTTTTTTGAGACAACTAACTTGCAGTTACCAGTCATTTCAAAATAAGGTTAGGTGATGGCCTAAAAAGTTTTGCTGTTCTTTACTTGTTTTAACAGTTCAGGAATGTGAAATTATGATATAGTTATATTATAAATATATCTAAAGTTATACCTATTGCTTATTTTAAATGTAAAGGACCAGAACACATAGTGAAGCTTTGTAAATAGCACACTTAAGGCAGGATCTACATAGATTCTAAATAAAAGTTTAAACTACAAGTGCAATATTTTTTTAATATGAGCGAAAAATGGCTGTGTTGCCAGTGACCTACAAAGATTACCAGCCAACTGTAGAGATGTGAAAATGGTAGGAATCTTGCAGGTCTAAAAAACACCATCCTTACTATGAAGGAAAGTGGTGGCAGGATCATTAAATGTGGGTGCTGGGCTGCAGAAGACACCGATGCGCTTCCTAAAAGAGATGCAATTATGAGGCATCAACATTTAATAGAATTATTAAAGCAATATCCGGAGACATCAGCCTGAAGTGGGTCTTCTGAAGTTGATAATGACCCAAAGCCATTTGGTCACAAATGGGGGTATAAATGACAGCAAAGTCAATGCTCTGGAGTGGCCATCATAAAACTTTACTATTTATCCCATCAAATCATCAATGAGACATTTATTAAACCTCACTCAGTTATAAACATGTTATCCTTTAGAATAGGAGATAATATCAGTAAACTGGATTGAAGAAATAAGTGTAAACTACTTTATTTCATTGGAGTAGAAATATTTTATTATTTTGTCATGCAGAAAAAAAGAGCTGTCTCATGGGACCAGAGCTGTTGGGTAAATATGTTTACTTTGCAGAAACCTTTCACAAGAAAAAAGGAACGTTTGTTTAGGGTTATGAAGGTGATTAGACAGGTAGAGAAGTAATTCATAATAAAACTGAAAGTTGACTAATATTGATATAGTAAAGTCAAAGACCACCCACAACAAATAGGTTTTTAATCTTGATTTAAAACAACATGGGGTTAAACTACTTCTGTAGTTTTCTGGGAGATTATTCCAGATTAGAGGAGTGTAAGAACAAAAATCTTGATCTCAAGGGAAAACTTAAAAAATTTAAGATATGTTTGACTTTCATCTGACCGTTCAAATCTCAATCAGAAGGCTAATCGCCCCTCATTAACCCCTGTATACTACTTAATGCAGGACACACAATGAGGCTAAAATTCTGCCTGATCCAAAAAAAATCTTGCACTAAATGAAAAATAATCCAAAAACAGCAAAAATTATACAATGTATACCCGCCTTTAAGCAAGAACACCTGAGTGTTGTTTCATAGACTGACGTCTATTATGCATTGTAACCTTCAATATGGTGTATGTTTTGAGTGATTTATTTAATTGTTGTTGTGCTGTTGTATCCATCCATCTATCCATACATATATTTTCTGACACGTTTCATCCCAAGTGGGGTTGCGAGGTGTGCTGGTGCTCATCTCCAACTTTCTATGGGCAAGAGGTGGGGTACACCCTGGACAGGTCACCAGTCCATCACAGGGGCTCTTGTATTGTTATTGTTATTTTTGCATTTCACCCATTGTTTAATAGCTTAAACATATAATCTGATAATAGACACACAGTGATTCATAAACTGTTTCATATTGACAAATACATGTATTTACACAGAATATTCTTTTTTATTCCAAAACGTTCCCAATCATGGCCGATTATAATTTTTTTTTCTGCCAAAATTTAGGATTACTGGGGTAATTTTCTTGATATAAACAACAAATCTCAGACATTATTATAAAGACTTTGTTACTCTGAGCTATGAAAGCTTCTTATAAACACCAATTCACCTTCTTCACAATATGGCATATTTTTCTGCCAGTTGCTAAAGCTTTTCTTTTTTCTTCTTGATGTGAAATATCCTTTTCGTGTTCAGTATGAGCGCTATAAATGTGAGGATGATGGGGGATTTTTTCACTTTTTTAGGTTGGCAGCCATAAGCCTGGATCAGCCTTCATAAATATTAACAGGCTCTACACAGACTGTTTTCAGTGGCTGCAAATACTCTTAAAGATATTTAGTAGTTCTGAATCCCTAAAGCCCCAGCCCAAAAATATGTAATTTATTTCATAAATCATCCTTATCCAGTGGACGTCACAGTGTCATACATGATTTAACAAGAAAACTGCACAAAGATAAATGGAAGTTTATGTCTAAAATATAACGCATCAATTATTACTGAAGGCCATCAGTTTTGGAAAGCTTTTAAATCAAAAATATTTGAAAGATGAATGGTTAAAATGATGTTATTTCCATGTTGTTTACTGAAGTCCTTGAGACAAGCATGAATGCACATTGAGTCAATAATTTATGCGCTAAGACACACACATTTAAACACACACTTACACAGAGAAAAGTGAAAGGGAGAGAAACACAGGATTGCTGTTCAGGGAAAAAGAAGACTGAGAAATCTTCAGGGACAGACACACAGTCTGAGACTAACAACTGCAAACCACGCACAGATTTTTACAGATATTTTTTTTCTCGCTTCACAAAGGCAGAAATGTCAAGGAGGTTTGAATCATCTACATTTCTAACATTTTGCCCGGCCAATAGAAGCTAGTGTTTGTCCTTTGGTTAGTGCTTACAGTCATATGCCATCTTCACACTGCCTGACACATCTCTTCAAGCTTACATAATGTAGATCTGCCCTAATTTCCCTCTCCCTGGCAAAGCTGGGCTCTTGAAGCATCAAAGCAACATTATACCATCAATCTGAACGAAAAAAAATGAATGAGTATGTAAGGTCTCACAAAAAATACAAGTATTAACACCAACACACATACACACACATTTTTGTGTGTATTTGGTTGATTTATTTATTGTTGTTTTGTCAAAATTTTCTGAAATTGTTTGAAATAAATTCCATTTTATTCATTTAGGGAAAAAAAACACTCTTGCTAACACATCGTCACCCAAAATTATAGGCTGGGCAAGCAGAGAATTAATCAGTCAAGCAGCTGATTGACCCATTGTAAATCCATGGAAACTGCAAAGATGAGTTCAAGGACCGAATTTGCAACTAGGGCAATATAAGTCATTTATTTACTTAACAGTTCTTGAAAAAGAAGTATATGCATAAAAAAGCCAAATAAGTTGTTTGTTGTTTACTACAACCATTGTGGTACACAACAAACCTGTGGAAGATAATTCTATCTATCTATCTATCTATCTATCTATCTATCTATCTATCTATCTATCTATCTATCTATCTATCTATCTATCTATCTATCTATCTATCTATCTATCTATCTATCTATCTATCTATCTATCTATCTATCTATCTATCTATCTATCTATCTATCTATCTATCTATCTATCTATCTATCTATCTATCTATCTATCTATCTATCTATCTATCTATCTATCTATCTATCTATCTATCTATCTATCTATCTATCTATCTATCTATCTATCTATCTATCTATCTATCTATCTATCTATCTATCTATCTATCTATCTATCTATCTATCTATCTATCTATCTATCTATCTATCTATCTATCTATCTATCTATCTATCTATCTATCTATCTATCTATCTATCTATCTATCTATCTATAAATTGCATATATCTGTACAGGAAATGTTTTAAATTTCACGTTGAAACTGCATCTTTAACACTTGATTTTTTATTTTATTTTGTGTATCATGTACTGTAATTGGATATTTCTTTAGGCAAGTATAAACTTAGGACTCTTAATTGTCTACAAGCACACCACACAGCAAAATAAGGTCAGATCTTTTACATTATATTGAATTTTCTTTCTTGTTTGCTAACGGATGGTGTATTAAATGAAAACAGTTTTGCAAATGGCTTTCCAATCTTCTTTGTGAGGTTTCTGAAATAACCTCATTGACTGTTGAAGCTCACAGTCAGTCTCTGTATTAACATGCATCGCTGCCTTCTTTATTACTTCTTTTTGTTTAACTGTGGAAAAGAGGGTGTCTTGAATATTTTAATAGAATTTTCAGTTATGGAATGTTCATAAAATCGCTGAGGGGGTTGTTTAACAATAGAAATCTGTCCTCCCTGTGCACTATGACATATCAAACAAAACATGGTTTTGAAGATTGAAGGAAGACAACTGCAGCTCAAATGAATGCATATCTTTTATTCATTAGCTAACTACTAAATAAAACGGCACACTGTAGCTATACTTATCCCACATATTCCTAGTTGCTCTGTGTTTTTTCCAAATAGAAAAAACAAGGGTTTTTTTGCCTTTAAAAGTGGAACAACTTTGCACTGAAAAAATGCTGATAAAGTGTTCTATTTACAAATTAGGCTGACACCGAAACATCATTATTATATATATAAAAACAAAACAAAAAAAGCAAACACAGGCAAACAGAGGAGCTGTAATAGGAATCAGAAAATATCCAAATATCCTCTCTTCATTTAAACGTTGGCACATATTCACACACAGAAACATTTTATTCTAGCACAATTGGCTTCTTATTATTATACATAGTCTTAATTGGAACCACAAAACAATTGCATATTGTCAGTTATAACAACATGGTGAATAAAAAAAAACTTAAAAAACTGCTGCTATATACAGCAATCACATTTTCTGACACTGCTGCTTTGTAAAAAAATTAAGTAACCTTAATGTAAATAAAAATTAGGGATGTCCTAATCACAAAGTTTTGTCCCTGGTAGTAATGGATCCAATACTTTTAAAAACAGGCATTTGCAAATACTAAGTCAGAGTACATATTTATTTGGTAGTGAACATTCAGCTACAATCTTAAGTAAAGTCATATTTCGCTAGTGTTAACAAAATGTTCATGCTGAACAAGGTGCTAGGCTAATGTTGATGTATAATTACTTGTTAAATTTCAGCCACCGAAGCTTCAAAAAAGCAATTTGTTTTTGGTTTTTTTATAAACTAAGACAACTTTGGATTGTGAAAGGACTGATGTTAAAGAAAATAGGATTGATTTTGTCATGTTTTGAACCGTATTACATGCATGTAATAAACAAGATTGTTTTTGATAAATAAAGTAATGTGCAACGTCTACTTAACAGTTTTCAAGCCATAAAAACAAAAATAAGATGGGATTTTGAAAATAGGGACTGCATTGGAACTGCACTACAGGATGGCAGTGAGGCTCAGAAAATCACAGCATAACACCAACAGGTATCAGCAATTCAATTTAGTCCCAAAATTCAATTCTGGCAATGAAAACAAAAAACCTTAAAAGCTTCTAATCAGGATACAGAAACGTTACCTGGGATCGGATCAGGACATCCCTCTTTTAAAATTTAAAAGGCGCTATAGGAAGCAAAACTTTGAGATGTACATTTTTTGCTTTTTGCTGCTTTAAAATGTGTAGGTTATAGCACACAGTGAGAAATTATACAATCAACCAAAACCTAGTAACTCTCTACAACAAGAATGTTGTATTTCTACTAGTATACTGTGTTTTTCCACTTTTATAGTATTATAGAGGTGTTCTTAGAGGAAATTAAAAAATGGGTCAGATGGGGTACATGTTATGTATTAACTTTGGATATTTTAGCACAGTTGTTTTAACCCTACATAAGAAATTCTATGAGATGTGATAAAGGCAACAAATTAATTATTTCTCATTGCTTAGCGTCATGCTGCAAAGTAAAACTTGTCATGCAGATAGGATAGATAGAACCTCTCCTTTGTTTGGCTGAGTTATGACAACATGTTGAGTGCATTTGAAAACTAACTTTACAGTATATTTAACTCTCAGGGAAAGTCATATTTCCCGGCTCACCCTAGTTCCCCAGATGATAAAGATAGATTATGACTGAACAATGTGCTCAGTTTCCTTTGAAGCCTTTTGCATAGAGGTGACTTTATTGTATTAACATGGAGTTTTTCTATCTTTTTCTTTTTTTTAACTGCTATTAGCTGATGTTTATACATGGTTTATATCTCTCACAATAGAGAGGTTACTTTCTGAATTAATAGTAAATTTGCTATAATTTGAGAGAGATCCTCTCAGCCAAACAGGCGGAATTGTAACTGAGAGTAAAGCAGATTGTCTGAGTGTGATCTATATCTATGCATAGTATAAGCTTTTGTAATAATACATAACCCTTCTTTATGCATTTATCAGACCAAATCTATGGCTATAAACACGATACTGTATTGTGCATTTACAAAAGTGACATCATCTTTGATCAGCAGAATCATAAGTGCATTTTCTTAAATCCTGTTAATAAAGAAAAAAACAAAACAAATAACAGATATAAAAGAAGAATCTAAACGTTCATACTTTGCTAATATAAAAATAGGTATACAACATATGTTCACCTGGGCCAGAGGCCTGAATAGAATGAATATTGAAACAGCATAAAATAGACCCAATTCCAACCAACATACCAGTGTCTGGTTTTGCAAAAGAAATAACTTATATAACAATTACACATGTACATTGATGCATCAATATTCTGCATCCTCTTATGCCTTGCAGGGGCACAGGCAGTAGTCAGGGTACAACCTGTGCAGGTCACAAATCACAACCTGTGATTTTTGACCTGGGCAGGTCACAAATCAATCAATCAATGAGAGCACACAACCATGAACACACATGTATAGAGAGAGCAGTTTTAAGTAGTCAATTGTTCTCATTTGTGCACTTTTGGTTTTAGGAAGAGAGCATCTACTCATGCACAGGTAGAACCTGTCAACTCCAGAGAAAAATCCTGGCAGACATTTAAATATGTGAGTTTTTTACTGCGAGAGAACAGTTAAAGCAACAAATATAATCTTTTAGAATGCTATATTTTAGAAAAAGAGAGAGTAAATGAGTAAAATTGAAGAAGGGGCTCATATATGAGGTTTGTGGTATTAATTAAATCTTAATAGACTAATTAACAAAAAATCAAGTACTAACAATACATAGTTGGGTTACACATTTAGTATTGACCATATAATAAGATTTCAGTCTGCTGATTGTGACTAAGCATGAAATAGAGCTGCTAAACCATAAAGCACTTTTTCAGTGCATATTTAGGCTTAATTTAGATGAGCAAATTATACTCTATCATAGAAAGGACAGTGGTGTTTAATCAGCTGATTGCAGCAGAGATAACCTTAAATTATGTTCTAATAAGTGAGTAAATTATAAATGATCCATACTAACAATAGAGTCTTTTTAGGAAATTAAAGGTTCTGCAAAGTGCATTATTTATGCACCAGGTTTGAATATGAGTAGCAAAAACCACACGCGAAGCTTAAAATATCAGTTCTGCAAGAGAGATGGCAGTCCAGAAACACAGAATGTTTTTTGCGCTTAAAAAACATTTTTAGAACCAAACTTGGTAAAAAAAATTGTATTAGCTTTTTCTTATGAACATACGCACAATTGAATTCCATTCTATGTATTCACATAATACCAAATAGTTTTAAATCTCCTCTTAAGATTCTTGGTACAAAGGTCAAATTTATACGTAGAATTATAGAAAATAAATTACTGGAAATACAATTTGATTAAAATTAAGGGGTATTTACTTAACAATTAGGTTGTTGCGATTCTTTTTAAAAAATGATTCCAACAAAACACTATAGCTGCAATTATTTCTATTTATACGGCCATGGTCTGACTGAGCCAGTAGTTCCATAAGAGGAGGGGGAGGGTGGGTGAGGGGTTCCCTTGGGTGGGCCCAGTGTAGTTTCAAAGGAGGGCCTAATTAAATTAATGACCCATCTTGAGAGATGTTCTTTTTAAGATGTATTGCAATGTTACACACTAAAATACATAGTTAAAATTGAAATGATTATACTTTAAAGGTGGTCATTTTCTAATTTGAAGGAGATTACAGTTTATTGAATTACATTATTTAACTTACTTTAGTTTGCTTTTCTTTGTTCAACTGTGAATATTTTTTGTGTACCAAAAGGTGGGTCCAGCAAGAAAAGTTTGGAAACCACTGTATGTAACCACTGCACATATACAAACCAAATACAGGAGTGTGTATGAAATAATAAAAAGGTTTTTCTTTGCATGTTACTGTTTTCAAATGTCCAGTTATTGGTTTGTTGTTGAAATCACAAAATGTAAAAAAAAAATGGATATACATCAATGTGTAAATAGGCAAAAGCCAAAAGAAACACATATTGAACTGCTAATTTTCTTTCGTTACTTTTTTTTAAAGGCAAAAAATATCAACCTAATCTTAAAGATTTGCTGATTGACACATGAGAAGTTGTCACAGAGGGGGTTAATACCGGCAGGTGTAAACAAGCAGCAAACAGCCCAAATCACCACAAATGGAAAACACACTCCAGATAAATGATTTGAACTCTGCAAAACAAAATTGAAAACAAAAAAAGAAAGAAATTAAAAACCTTAAAAGTAAAAGTAAATGCTGTTATTACGTAATGTATAAACTGTAAAACAAAGCAACATTTAAATAGTGCAGTGGCAAAAATGTTTAAATCATAGAAAGAAGAAAGATAAAAAAGGAACAATAAATTGCATTTACCAACTACAGCAGCAAGTAAAAAACAACAACAAAACAATAAGATATTTCCTTTACAAAAATACTCTGATAAAAAGGAATGAACCACCAAGTCAGTTAGACCAGACTCTAAGCAAAGATAAGTGTGCATACGTATATCAGCTGTGTTCAGGTTTTTTTTTTTTGTAATGTAAAATGTAATGCTTGAAAAGATGTTAACCAAAAGGTAGCTTTTCTTACTTTCTTCCAACTTTATTCTAATCATGACATTAATGTTTTAACTTGTCTGCTGTGTGTTTGCACAATAGTCCCACTCTACAAATAAGGCTAGTGTAATATTATCATTATATATATCATAATTTACATTCTCCCATGTTTCTATTAGAATGGAGACTTTCACTGCACTCATAACTCATGCTTTTGGTTAAAGAAACAAAGCAAATGCAGATATCCATTAATAATTAATCATGTTACAAATAGATTGAATGAAAGCTAGACTTGAATGCATGCTTCTCATATCAAGAAGCAGGAAAACACGTAGAATGGGCTGCCTTTTAAAGAAAACCTGTTCTGCCAAATAATATAAAGTTATTTGGGGGTCAGGAACATATTGTCTGCGTGGTTTATTACGACTCATAAACTGCAGCCAATTTGAGATTTAAAGCTGATTCCTAAATCATTATTAATGATACTGTTGCAGGGTAAAATCTGTGGTAGGGTAAGTCATAAGAGCTCTGAATATATAGTTTCATGCTTGTATTTGCACACTCAAACCAAACTGCAAAACCACACAGGAATGGAGTGTTAAGTGATGCTTCAAAATTAATTATGTTCTCCTTGCATCACTCGCTTCATAAAGCATATTTCTCGGAAACACAATAAATGTCTTTGCAAAGTAGTTTCTGAGTTTACAAAATAGTCTTTTTTAATTTCACTTAGTATATCACACAAATGTGGCAACTGAACATGTGGAGGACCAATGTCTCAAAACTGTGTGAATGTAGTTCGTTTTTCGAGAACCTCAAGGTAATCTGGATCAAGATGAAGCTTTGCTTTCAGTTCCCAGTACTCGCTTCTGTTGGGTTCTACATAAACAGAGCTTGGTGCTGTGCAATACAGTATTGTCTGTTGTATGCTCTCTGGGTGCACATATTGGTTTCTTGCATCAAAGTCTGATGTATACTGATTTGATGAGTGTGCTCCATGCCTGCAAAGTAAAGCATTGTTATAGCGTTGGTTCTTGTCAGGCTCGGGTACATCTCTATAGTAGCATACATCGTCTTGGTAAGGGGTGGAGGGCTTCTTGAGAGGCTCTGGAGTCGTGGCGCTGTACTCAGAGCTTATTACAGTACTGCCTGCCTCTTCATCTAAGTTACCCAGAAAGGCGCTGCTTAACTCGTCAAAGTCCTTAAATCCATCTACTGATTTGTTGTCCATAGGGGTTTGTGCAGCAGTTCTGCATGTGGCTTCTGTGGGAGGTGGGATATACTCATAGACATGACCAGCTGATGTTCTTATTTTAGGAATAGATCCCTTTTTGTAAAGGCCATACTCCATGTTGAGGGAGCTAATGCAGGCATTCATTGATTCATTCTGCTCATTTTGATTCTTCTGGTGTCTTTTTTTTGTAGCCTTAAACAGTCCTGCTGCCACAAACACAGACACAATAAATAATAGAAGAAGGGCAAGAATCATTACAGACAAAGGGATGGTGCTGAACTGAGTGTTGGAGTCTAAGGATGTTTCTATAGTGATAGTGCTCCCTGGAAATGATTCCTCTGAGGGAGGAATCATAGAAGCAAGTATATCAGAATTATTAGGGCAGAAATTAGTTGTCTTAATGTATCTCATATCTTCTCCAGCCAACTTCTTGGGGGAGCCACAGATAACGTTATTTAAAACTGTCCCTATGCTGAGCTGCTCCAACCACATCTTCAAGTCAAGTATACTGCAAGAGCAGTCCCAGGGATTTTCATACAAATCAACTTGAACAAGAGCTGTGAGTTGATCAAGTACACCCCTGACTGGAAGATAACGCAAGTGGTTGTTACGGAGATTTAGTCTTGCTAATGTCAAGCCGTTAAAGGTACCCTCTGGCAATGTTTTTAGGAGATTATTGTTTAAAAAAAGAAGCTGAAGTTTTGGCATATGCTGAAAAGTGTCAGCATTTACTTCTTTAATGACATTGTATTCTAAATATAAGAACTGTAGGCTCTCTAGTCCATAAAACATATCAGCTCTAAGATGGTCAATCAAATTCCCATTAAGGTATAGTCGTCTCAGATATGTCAAATCACCAAAAGCTCTATCATCTACCCGAGCTATCCTATTGTTACCGAGATGAAGCAGATCTAATCCGGTTGCCTCAGTAAAATCTGACCGATGCACCACTGGGATATAATTTCCTGTGAGATACATCTTTTTGGGGTTGTATGGTTTGGGACTAAGATCAGAGATCTGTTCAATCTTTCTCTCCTGGCAGTTCACATTCAGCCCAAGATCTGATATCTGGAGATTGCAGGTGCAGGCAGCTGGACAGTCTAAAGGCACTGGAGATTTGGTTTGATAAGAAACAATTTGACCATAATTCTGTGGCTTATTTGATGGGACTCGAGCGGTGGGTTTTGATTTTAATTTGGCAGACTGACGAGGTCCCTTGGTTGGTCTTGATGAGGATCTTGCAATGCCAGATGCAGTGAAGTAGGCACCAAGAGCTGGGGTCGTCCTGTAGTTTGAATCTACTCCCAAATGCGGAGGTGGCGGCATCTCATACTCAGCAATGGCTCTCCTCGGGCATAGCTCTTGTTTTGAAACTTCATCAAGGTCTCTACCATGAAGCCGAAAGGGGAACTCACAAACCACATCCCCAATTAAAGCTGTGTATGAAATGCTTTCCAGCCAGGTCTTAAGAGCGATTAACTCACAAGAGCAGTTCCATGGATTTTCTTCCAGCTGTAACTCCACAACGCTGTTCATGTGCTCCAGTAGACCCGTATAGGGCAGCACTTTGAGCTGATTCCCTCTCAGGTCTAAATGAGTTAATGGTACAAATTGAAATATGTTTACAGGCAGACTAGATATCAAATTGTCATTCAGAATCAAGACCTCCAGATGTTGAAGTCTGTTGAAGGCATTTTGCTCCACATGGGTGATGTAATTATAATCAAGCTGTAAATATTCTAGACTTTCAAGGCCATAGAAAAATTCTTCCTTCAAGGCATCAATTTTGTTATTGTTGAGATGTAATCGTTTTAATCCCCTCAGTCCATTAAAAGCCCCTGCTTTAATTTCTGATATTTTATTATTTCCAAGATGTAATATTGTTAGACCTGTGTAGTCAGCAAAATCATTAGTTAAAAGTTTTGTTAGAAGATTCCCAGTAAGGAGCAGTTGATAATGAGAGAAGGGTAGTGGGCTTATATTTGAAAGTCTTGCAATTCCTCTGCTTTCACAGCTTGCTGTAAGCATCCCTTCTCTTTCCTCACAGGCACACAGCTCTTGACAGATTTCCCCATAATGGTCAGACATCTCAACAATGCCCACTGAAGTTGCACCGAGCAAAACATATGAAATCCAAAGCTGCATTTTCCTGCAAATCGTGGCCAGGCTTGCAGTCCCTCTAAGGTATCCTCACTGTCATCTAGAATAAAAAAAGAAAAAAAAATATACACTGTAATGCAAATGTGGCAGCAACCCTTACATTAGAAAGCTCGTGAGTCAAGATTTGCTCCTATAAAGAGGTAACTTATGTTTGAACTGAAAGCAACTTTTTCAAGCAGTGCAAAGGACAAAAAAGCGAAGTCAGAGCACCTCTTAATAACAAAACAAATGTATGTGTGGAGAAGCCATATTGTATTTGCTTGCTTAGACACTAAGATGCAGTTAAACAAAAGCTAATTGCAGAATGTTAACATCAACTCAGCATCCTACATTCAGTGGGAACATCCAGCATCATTGTCTTTTCAACTCCAGCTTAAAATACGTACCTCATGCACATCGAAGATGTAGAGTCTCTCCTTGGTGCCTCTGAACAGCTTTTTTATTTTTAATCCTTCGAAATGAAACAGAAATAGGGATGTAGATGCAGTCGTCACTAAAGCATGGGAGAGGATGAAAGAAGCACTGATCAACCATAATGCCAGATGCTTTTCTTTCAAACCGCTGTGTCGAAGGAGACACAGCAGCGACACTCAGTAACTAAGTTGCTGCTCTCTTCCGCGCTTTCTCTCTCTCTGTCTCTCTCTCTCCCTCTCCCTCTCTCTCTCTCTCTCCCTCTCTCACTCTCTTTCCCACTCTCCCTCTCAGGAAAAGAACACGCACGCTGCCTCTCATTCGGTGGTCGAGTGGATGTCAAGTCATTTCATGCACAGAAAATCAGCCCACTGGAGCGTCATACAGATATGCACCCCCATATACACTAACCCCTTATCTCTTCTCTTTTCTTAACCATACCAAAAGATGTTGACCTACCTACTAGTAAGAACTCCTCCAAATATAAATGATTTAGCCTCTGAAGCATGCTCCCAGCATTGGAAACAACACATCTTTGTTATTCATGTGTAAAAAAAAAAAAAGCCCTGCCAACGCCAAGTTGCATCATCTCATATAATCTGCCCGACCTGGAATAAGAAATGCCTGCAGGGTTGAGATAGGGATGCAGTCTGAAAAGGGAATAACAGTGTCACTGTCTATCCCTTTTACCTGGCAGAAATCAATAACATGTTTTCCATCATCAGTCTGGTGGTGGAAAGGTATTTTTAAAATCACAAAAAAGCACAAGAAATGTACCTCTACCACAATTTAAGTAAATAGAAACAAAACATAAAATTAGACTTAATCCATTATATGATGTGAAATAGTAAAATCAAATGCATTATAAAGAAGTATGTTATCAAAGGAAAATGTACTTAAATATGGAAAATAAATACTACATGTACTAAACTCAATGGCTCCATGTATATTCAGTCAGATAACACGGATAACAACACATTATCTATTATTTTAAATTTAAACTAAAATAAAAAAAAGAAATAATCATTGCTAAAGGGTTGACATATGATTATCATATTTTTAACACATTAGCCTGACCCAGGAGTTCTCTCTGCCTAATTTTGTAATTCCAAGATATTTGCACTTTGCCTAGCATGGCACATTGAGACTGAATTATATGGAGCATAATTCACCGTATTATGAATTAAGAAGGTTGTAGCCAGCAGAAGGCTAGCTTATTTTACTCAACAAGTCAATAATCTTCTGCTAATTAAAACTACTCAGGTAACCAATCTTTCTTAAAAAACTGGGTCATCTATTGAATGTCTTTCTCTGTCTCTCGTCTTCTGCTTTCTTTCTGTTCAGTTTTGAAAACTAGACCTGCTTTTTGGGGGCTTCATTCCTCAGCAATGGACCATTTTCCGTACTGCTGCTGATTTACACATTTTGATGTTCATTTGTTTTGTTCGTTGTCTCTGTCTCAAATGATGTTTGTGTGGCATTAAAGCCATGGTAACAGCAAACTGCTGCTGATGGGGACCTGATGCGCCAAGGCAGGATCTGGGGACCAAAGCGTTTTTTTTTGTTGCAATTTCACGCAGAAAAGGGTGTGTTCTTCAATATATTCATGCGTTGTTTAGCTGTTCACTGAAAAAAAATTTAGGAAGAACACAAAGATAAATTATTTTACTGATGGATTTTCTTTTTATATTTGAAATATATATTTTCTTCTTTCCCCTCAGCATTTAATCCTGTATGATTACTGATTGGGACAGAAAACCAGATAAAATATAAACATTGTCCAAAAAAGTATCTTTGAGCGCCTGGTGAACAAAGGTATTTGCAGAATCGGGTTGCATTAGTTCTAAAACTGTCATTCAGAGGGTATAATGTATGCATGTTAGGGTATAATATATGCCTGTCAGAGAAGAATGTAGTTGTGTGAGTGGAATGTATACCTTTATGTGGAAGAATAAATGTATAAGAGATGAGAATGTTCTGTGGTAGACAAATTATTTCTATGTGTCAGGTTGTGTGGAGGTCTGTAGAGGACCCAAATGCAGAGACAGAAGCTGAGGTGGTTTCTTGCAGATTTAATAACTAGCGCTGGCAACGGAAGCATAAATCCAGAAATAACAAATTAAGGAAAGACAGGAACCAGAACAAGGGGGAACACATAGGTTAAGGAGGGAAGGAAGAAAATCCAGCAAACAGTAACTGCAGAGGAGGGGTATATACAAGGGTGTAACTTTGTTATTAAAGTTGGTGGGGATACTCTACAAGGGTGGGAGCTGCAGGACCCGACGGCTTCCGTTAGGTTATGATATTTTCTCTAGAAATGAGCACAAACATAAATGGCAATGCCATTTGTGTCTATTTAATGCGTTCCTATTGTTGAGAATGCAACAGTTGCAAAATAAACTAATATTTATAATTACAGATAGATATACAGATACCTTTTAGTGTCTCATTTATAAAGATCTCTAAATCATCAAGAACATTAATAAAAAAATTATATTTGTATTAAAAAAAACAAATAGTAACAACTAATACTGATTTCAACTGCTATACATTGGACATCACTGTATATATACAATTTTAAATAGGATCCATCCATCCATCCATCCATCCATCCATCCATCCGTCCATCCATCCATCCATCCATCCATCCATCCATCCATCCATCCATCCATCCATCCATCCATCCATCCATCCATCCATCCATCCATCCATCCATCCATCCATCACGGTATTAAGAACAATATGAAAAACTAAAAGGTACTTAAGCTAGATGGCTTCCATTTCATCTGTATCATTGATAACACTGATTCCCCCCTTCACAAGCAGGAAAATATAATTTAGAGTTTCTTCCCACATATATCTTTGACAAAGACTGAATATTGAAGGTTTCAAATCATTGATTCACTGATTTTTACAGTATTGTTTGTGATTTGAATTTGTAGGTTTCCTAAATTAAATATTGAAGTCTCTCTTGACTGTGCATCTGGTTCTGCAGCTTAGTACAGCTGTCTTGCTGATTTACAAAAGACAAAACTGCATTTTAAATATAAGATAACATGTTTTTCTCGTAAAATGTTTGACATGAGATTTTATTTCATGTCTCATATCCCAGTAAATCTGTTTTATTTTTTTTAACACATAGCATTAAGATGTCGAATAAGAGACATCTAGAATGCTAGAGAAACTAATATTCAAGTCACCTCTGCGTGACTTCAAAATCTCGGCAATTTGGGATCTCTAGAACTGTTGCAGTCTGGTAAATTTCTGTTAAATAAGAAAACAATAAATATGACTTAGTTTTTATCTGTAACTGTGAGTCAACGTCCTCTGAGGAGCTGAGATTAATTGCTTTTTTTTTAAGGAAAAAACATTTAAACTGTATGTTGTGTAAAATTTATCACCTTAAATGACTAACTTACGTAAGATAAACACTCTATTGTTGATTTTTTTTAAGCTTTTTTTGTGGCATCTTTTTTTTTCTTATAAAATTTTTTTAAACCAACCTGTCTCTTAACTCTTAGTTCAAAATAAATTTACTGCTGCAGTTTGTTGTCTCTCCTCTGATCACTACAACGTAAACAGTGAATAGCCACCACCAATCATATAGGAGTCTTATCTACAGGGCTCCGGACAGATCTAGTGATGATATATGGTGTAATGTTACACCGGTAGGTGGGACTAGGTAGCATCCAGAGAGAGAGAAAAAAACACTCTGAACACAGACAGACAACTGCGCCCATCCAGAGTTTCTGTTGGCTAAATGAAATGAATGGAAAGGGAAACAGAAGTGCACATTATTGGTGGGGACATGTCCACACCAGTCCTTCAGAAAGTTACGCCTATAAGTATATATAACAAACAGAACAAAGAATGGAGTAATTAACTGATTGGGAGAAGGCGTGTGCAGAAGGATCTAGAAGGGAGCCAAGGGAAAGAAGACTGCCACAAGGGTGCAACAGAGATTAAACAACATGTACTAAAATACAACCAGAAAAAAAGCTTGAAATGAAAGCAATGCCCTAAAACAGGGAATGACATAAATCAAAGTGAAACTGAAAACTCAAAAAGAACATAAAAAATGAATCAAAAAGTTCAGAATGGGCAGAATTATGACAGTATGTACAGTAAATGACAAAATATAGTGAGAGATAAAATATGCTATAATATTATATAATGTATATGAAAATGGTAGTATGATTTTCTGTACATTCCCTTATATTATATCAAATTGAACCACTGAATGTACATATGACAAAATATTAATACAATTTTTTTATGAATTATAGCCTAGTGAACTAGCCCCACCCGCCAGCGGCCAAAATCAGTTTTGCCTGCCAGTTTGGTCTAGCCTCGATCAATGCCCCAGGCCCTAGAACTGGTGGGCCAATCACAACGCAGAGATGTGTTTTGAATTTCTGGATGCAAAGGGGGCGGGGTTTTGAGGGCGTGAAGATCCATTTCTTTGGAGCATGCTATGCTTCTGGTCTCTACAGTATTTAGTTTTTTTTTTTCCACCTGCAGAGAGAACTGGCTGAAAGTTCAGCTCATATGTTTGTTGCTCCATACTCACATTCTTGTCAGTCGAGAAACAGTAAATGTTTTATTAAACTATATATGCTTTTATAATACAATATGATTGTAACTGATAGGAACTCTCTAACTTTAGTAACTGAATTTAGGACTTATCATTGTAGCTGTGTTTAGGAAGGAAGTAAGTTTATTTGTGAAACAGCATTGTGTTCTTTTCGCAGTGCAGCAATTGGTCAGGTTGTTGAATCACAAATAACTCTGAGTGTAAGGGAGGAAGGAAGCATTTCTTTGAACCATTCCTTGTTAGGAATAGATAAGGAGCTTGACAGTGTCCAGAATCACAAACCTTTGCACAAATAGAGTGCATCTGCGATGGACCGGCGACCTGTCCAGGGTGTACCCCGCCTCTCGCCCATTGACAGCTGGATATAGGCACCAGCAACCCTTGCAACCCCAATTGGGACAAGCATATCAGATAATGGATGGATGGATTTTTATGGGGGTTTCATTATATAAATGTTTGGTTGATTTGCATTTCCTTACTCTGAATGCCTTTGTTTTTCCTCTCATCAAGGGATTCCGGGCGGATGACCACTGCAAGGTTGAGGTGATACTTAACAAGACCAGTAACCTCTGCTGATCTCTGTTTTGGAAAAATTGAGTTGTCTCCAGTATTGAGTAGCTTTGCCTGTCAGGCCTGCAGCAAGAAAGCTGTCCTCTGCTCAAATATTCCATTCTCAAAGTTTCCTGTAAGCTCTAAGAGAAATACTGCAAACTGGTCTGTTTCTGGGATTAGCCACCAAATCCACTTAGCCTTTGATTAGTCTCCAGATTCTGGATCTTGGCATGCAGGCTACAATCATGGTGTCCCTTCGATGTAGTTGGCTTGAAAGAGGAAGGGGCAAGCATATAGCAGCTGCTTTGTCCCCAAGCACATTGGGGGGAAGGATGAGATTGTCATTTGAGAGGGGGATTTGTAGCAGTGTGAGAGGAGAGTCCAACTGCAGAGCAAAACTGCATCTTCCTTTATCAGTGTTTAAAGTTGATATCAGCATGGACATTGTCCCTTGATTTCCAATATGATGGTTTATGGCTCCACAGCATCATGAAAAGATAGATGGAATAGACTCCTGCCATTAAATTAATAATGTAAACCAAAATGATAAATTTCCTGTCTGGGTTTATCTGTTTGTGTTGAATAGGAGATTATACTAATGAAAAGCTTTGCTATTAATAGGTTCAAAAGCGTGATTGTTTATTTTGAAAGGTAAACCATGAGTCATACAGTATGATTCATTGTCCACTCTCTGAGTATGTTTTATGAGCTGGTTCAAATGAAAACATGACAGTTATGCAGTTATGGAACGCCCTTTTAGGCATATTTATAGATAATTACTTAAATGCATGTGGTCAGAACTGAAGACAAATCCTGCATACTGAATATTATGTTTGTTCAGTGATTCACCAAAGGACAAAGAAAGACATAAACAAAACTACCTGTCATGGCCTTTTTATGTGGATGGGTTTGCACTGGGGCATGAACATGTCAAGTATCATTGCATACTGCCATGTCCTCACAGAGCTGTATCCATCATACTTTTCACTTGGCTCTTGTTCACATGGGATGAGCGGGCACATCAGGGACACTGCCTGTGGCTCATGCTAAAGAGTATGATGGCGGCATTCAGTGTGCATCCATCTCATTCTTGCTTCTGTTTCCTCTGTTTTAGAGCTTCATCATAAGCTAAAACCTGTTATTATACCACTTTTGTTCTGCATAAATTAGCAGTTATATTTTTTTTGTATGAAAATATATTACTTCTCATCTCAAATACTTTATTTTATGTGCCTGCCTATGATTGCTTCTCTTATAGTATTAACACATTTCTTTACTGGTCAAAATATGTAGCAGGAGTATGAGGTGATGCATGATACAAGCTTCATTTAATTTCTCTCCAAGTCTTCCATGACACTGAATATAATCTTCTCCAACTGGGAACAGAGAATTGTGTGCTGGGCAAACACAGAAACAGCAAACACACATGCACAAATGCACACATATAACAAGGGAGGGAGAGAAAATGATGATGACTAACCATTATGTGTTGCAAGGTCAGACATACACAAATGGAGTTGAAACCATGCCACAGTGGATGATGGTTAGCTATTATGACTTATGCTTCATGTAGATGGCACATTGCAGTTTGTCATCTATGTGCAGCTGCAGCAGAAAAAAAACCACAAAATTATCTGCCACTGTCTATCAGGAGAGCTCTAACTGGCCTTTTTTTCAATAGTTCTAAGGGGATACTTAAAAAAAAGGAGACTGTCCAAAGTTTTTTTTTTTATCTGTAATGCAGGAATAAGTGCATCTGTTGTATAGAGATTAAATTGGTTAATTTCAGCTGGTTAATGAAAAAATGATTAAATGAAGCATTTGGTTGTTTAAAACTTTGGCTTTTCGAATTTAAAAATTCTGTCTTGAAAGACTCACGGGAACCTGGCTGTGTCAAGGGGATTATATTACAAAGAAGCTAACTATAATTCTGGGTTATATTTTGACTACTGAAACCCTGGGTTGTGAAATGCTTAGCCTAGACACACATTTTCAGCAAACACACATTTGCCTTTTCCACTCAGGATCAGCATGCTGCCATGATGGCTATGTTTTGGAGTTTTATAGGTTTTCTTGTTCGACCGGGCTGACCAGGGCTAATTTTGAAAGTCTACTTTTCTACAGTAGGAACTTTGTAACTTGTTTGGAGTTATAAAATCATACATCACTCCATAACACCCAGAATGGAATAGTCAAAGTAAATGTTTTAATCTGCCACTTCATGAAATATTAAGAAATCTGTCTGTGTCCAGGAAAAAAGCATTGGCATGCTTGTCTGCAATTTGTTCTGTGCTGTTGAGAGTTGATAGTTCTGTTAATGTATGGTTCAAGAGCATTAAGCTCTAATAATCAGTAGGAGCTACTGATTGTTCCTTGGTATGAAGGTAAAAAATATTTCTTCCATTTTTTTGTCATGATCATACTTGTTTTGCTTACTTTGAAGAAAAGCTTGTCTACTTAATTATTCCCAAAAAGTAAAAAAAAAAAAAACAATCTGCTGGATTTGTGTGTCCAAGTTTGAAGATTTTTCGCTTCCCATTCAGGAAGCTATTTCAATTCAAAATGTCAGAAATAGCATTGCTTTCGGCTTTATACAGTACCCCAAGGGTAAAAGGCCTCAAACTCAATGCTATTTCTGACATAGTGTTGCATACTCTCCTTGCAGAGGGTATTAATATATTTTCCATTTTGAATTGGCTCATACTCATGCTTGTCATCTGCCACTTATCTGGGTAGCTGGGGACGCAGTCTCAGCAGAGACAACCTGAACTCCCTCTCCCCAGACACCTCCATCAGCTCCAGAGCCAGTTGAGATACATAGTCCCTCTAGCTTGTCCTGGGGCATGTCCTGGGTCTACTTTGGGGCAACATGTTTAGAAAACCTCCTGAGGGGGGCATTCAGAGGGCATCCAGAACAGATGTTTGAGGCATCTTGGGTATCCTCTTAATGTACTCCAAGCCCCTATCAGCTGGCTCCTCAGCCATCCTCTAGACTCTCCAGCCAACCCAGACTCTCCTGGTGGTTAGATTTGATATTATATATATATATATATATATATATATATATATATATATATATATATATATATATATATATATATATATATATATATATATATATATATATATATATATATATATATATTTAAAAAAAAAATTGTTTTCTCAACCCTCGTGGGGTGGTATGTGTCATCCTCAAGCTCGGGTCCTCTACCAGAGGCCTGGGAGTTTGAGGGTTCTTCACAGTATCTTAGCTGTTCCTAGGACTGCACTCTTCTGGACAGAGACCTCTGATGTTTTACCTGGAATCTGCTGTAGCCACTCTCCCAGTTTGGGGGTCACAGCCCCCAGTGCTCCAATTACCACTGGCACCGCTGCTGCTCTTACTTTCCACATCTTTTCTAGCTCCTCTTTCAGCCCTTGGTATTTCTCAAGCTTCTCGTGTTCTTTCTTCTTGATGTTGCTGTCGCTTGGGATTGCCACATCTATTACTACTGCCTTCTTCTGGTATTTTTCGATCAACACGATGTCTGGTTGGTTAGCCATCACCTGTTTGTCAGTCTGGATCTTGAAGTCCCATAGGATCTTAGCTCGGTCATTCTCAACTACCTTAGGAGGTGTCTTCCATTTTGACCTTGGGACTTCCAGCCCATACTCATGGCAGATGTTCCTGTACACTATGACAGCTACCTGGTTGTGGCGTTCCATGAATGCACTTCCTGCCTGCATTTTACACCCTGCGGTTATGTGCCGTATTGTTTCAGAGGCATCTTTGCACAGTCTGCATCGGGGGTCCTGCCTGGTGTGGTAGACCCTGGCCTCTATTGATCTTGTGAGTGCCTGTTCTTGTGCTGCCATGGGTAACATATGTAGTTATTCTTTTTTTATCTATTCAACTGATTCAATAGGATAATTTCATTGTTTGATGATTTTCTTGACACAAAAAACCGTGCTATTATAACATTTACTTTTTCCTGTTTCCTCTTCCCTCTTGTATATGGTGTATAAGTATTGAAAGACTAACGAGCAATCCATCTCAATCAGTACTTAGTTTAGGACCAATGCACTCAGCTTAGAGTTGACAGAACATGAGCCCACCTTGGAGTCAATTTAGCTTGTCATTTCAGGGACAAATCCTTTGGTTGTTTAGCTCACTTTTTCATTGTGTGTAGGCACAGACTGAAAAAGGCCACCCTCAAATCCAGTGACAAGAAACGGCAGGCCTCAGAGTATGGGTGCTGCAGACAGACTGACACTTTGCATGATCATTAGATAATAAACTGAGAGGCCAGACTAAGTGACAGGGCCAGTAACAGTCAGACCATTAAAATAATCTGTGGGAGCAAGGACTAGCGGGTGTATGTGGTCTGAATTATGGCCTTTAAGAGAAACCGGGCCTCCGGGAGGCAAAGGACAAGAAATGTTGGCAACATTGTCTGCTATCACTGATGACATCCCACAACCTTCTTACATACCCCCCACACCAGTCCTGAAGGAGTATATTGGTTTGACAGTCAGCATTTATAAGCCATTTATAAAAGCCCGAGCAGCGTGTCTTTTGAAACGACTACAGTGACAGTAGCACCGCCTACTGAGTCTGTTTTAATTCAATATATATTTTAACTCAATTTCTACTGATAATACAAAACCCCTTTACTGAAATTAATTTCAAGTCATCATCATCATCATCATGACTGTAACGACTCTGAATAATATCTTAGATACCCTATAAGATCTTTAAGACCCGCATAGCATCCTGGACTTAGTTGAGAGGTCTTATCCTCCCGAAAGAGTAGGGTTACTCTGTCAGACTAGTAACAGTGCTTTAAAAATTCATGCTGACTTCATTAATGTTTCTGTATTGCTTTAATTCTCTGACACATAGAGGTATGTTATATTTATTCTATTTGTGTAACTAGGTAATGTATTTTTTTAAAGTTGCTGTAATATATTTTTAATCTGAATAGAATAGAATAAAATAGTCGTTAATGGTTTTCTTATTCCAGAAATTTTATTTCATTAGTAGCAAAATGGGAAGCTAATTAAAAAACAGAAATGAAAGATTAAATTAGCAGCTCAAATAGAAACAGCAAACTAGTTATAACATACCATTACATACATAATTGAAATGAAAGAGATTGGATTTTTTTTTAAAAGGAGAAGTAATACACCTTAGCAAGTCACTTCTATAAATATCAAATTAAAATGTAAACTGTATAATGTTTTAAAAAAAGGGTGCAATGAAGGCAAAGTTCAAAAGCGTAAAAAAACATGTAAGGACCAGCCGGGTTATAAACAGTTGTTTGGTTTGATAATAATGGTTTAGGATACTAATGGATATTTTATTAACTTCTGTAATTTCTGCTATTTTAAGCATGTAAAATCTTAGTTCATTTTGTTGAAGAATCAGTCTCTTTAGTGTACTTAAAATAAATAAGAAGCTATAACTTTTCTGGCATTTCCTCCTGTTTCAAAAGCAATAAAGGAACTCTGGTGACACCTAGTGGTTTATGTGCAGCACATGCAAGGATTTAAAAACCAAAAAAGAAAAGAACATCAAACAACAATTTCTGTGTGCTTAACAGTAATATTTTCTATTAAATCTTGCTTTAACAACCATCGCAGCACCACCTGATAAACCAGAAAAAAACAGAAGGTACCAAAATTGTAACAAATAAGAAACTGTATATAATGATTGGGCAGTTTAATAATAATATATAAAAAATGTAAATTTCCATCCATTTCGAGTTTGAAAATTAAAATCATTTTAGTTATAAAGAAAAAACAAAAATTGACTTAAAAAAATTACAAACATAAACATTAAAAACATATTATATATATCAGTTGAAAAGCAGAATCAGTGTAATTTGAAACTGCATATTGAGATTGTTGTTTGTTTACTCTTTATTGTTACAAGCCTCTTGAGAACAAATCATTTACTTCTGAAACACTTTCCATTGCATTTATAACAGTGACAGATTGTATGGGCATGTGTGGGTTGATCAACAAAGTAAATATTTTAGATGTGATAAAGCAAAAGTAGGAAAAAACACTTTTTTTGCTTTAAACAGTTGTTAGGAGAGGATTTAAGGAATACAGTATAAGCATGTTTTAACTTAAAAGCCATGTTTATTAGAAATACTAGAAAAAAAGTAAACTTAAAAAAGGACAACTTTGTTTAAATATGGGGATTATTATGTAATTAGATAAGCAAAAGGATCTGCTTATGTGGTAAGATTATTGCACGTAAAATAAATAAATAAAAAAATTACTTAATTCAGTTGTCCCGAAATGTCCTGAATATAATTATTTTCGTTTTAGGGGACAAAATGCTAATTCAATTATTGTTATTACTATTATTTATCTGCTCAAATGAAGGGCAACTGCCCTTATGTCAAGACATTTTTACTTTTATTAGATCATTTTTTACAGAGTAAGCAAATACAAGTCTGTGCATCCATCTGTGTACCACTGGAATAAAAAACTCAATTTGGAACAGGTGGAATATTTATTAAGGCACCAATTGGACTTGTAGCAATGCAACAAATTCTATCAATTTTATGTGTTCAAACACTGAAAGAGTTTGTTTGCAAATAGATTTTCATTGCAATTTCTTTATGTTAAAAAGGAAAATTTACACCTACATTTATTGAAAGACTGCGCACAGATACCCTAAAGGCCAGTGCATATTGACAGTGTCAGATGTCAATAACAAATCTACAATTGTTGCTTTCTATGAAACAACAAATTAACCAGAAGGAGAAATTCAAATCCTGAAAAATAAAAGGCATAGAATTAATTTGTCTTTAATTGTTGTACTACAGCAACATGTACGTTGGAGAAATCTCTCAACATTAACAGATACCTTGTGGTTTGCTAAAGCACCTACTGGCATAAATATATCAGTAAATATGAAAACATCCACTCAACTTTTCATTATGTGTAATTGGCACCATTTAGGCATGCCATAAGAGAGGATGTTGGATTCTTGTTGTGATTGGAAATGAAAACCCTGAAAATCAAACTTCTCAAAACAAAGAGGGCTATCAGAACCAAAAAATAACTAAAAATAGTGAGCAGTTTGATTGGAAATCTATCTATGTTAAACAATCAAAAATGTTCCTTTCCACATTAACTACATACTTGCTCAGGATGAACTGCTACAAAGTCAAACACTCAATGTAGTTTGCAGGGCTTCCCTAAATAGACAGCTTTTTACTAAATGGTAAAACAAAAGCTGTGATAGAACTTTTCAATTTGACTCAATTGATAATGTGTTTCTGCAAATAAATTGCACATTTCTGTCTTAAAAAACTCTTACCTTATACTTCAGTAAGTGATACTGCTGTAATTTGAAATCTGAGGTATTGGCATAAACAGAAAAAATGTTATAACAGCTATAAATGTAGAATGTAAGGTCTTAATAGCTTTTGTCAGAGACTAGGACCGTTATTTCTTATATATTGAAATTTTTAAGATTCATTTTTTGACATGCTACCTGTCGACTTTATGAGGTGCAAGCCAGACAGGGTTGGGATGGTGCCACATTCCAGGTTCCTGAGAAGCTACATCAGTGAAGACCTGACCTAGAACTCAACACTTCGTCAATCCTGAAGAAGGCACAGCAGAGACTGTTTCTACTGAGCACTCTCTGAAGGAACAACCTTAGGGCTGAACTCTTGGTGTCCTTCTATCGCAGCTCTGTGGAGTTCTATTTATACTGTAGCCGAGAAAAAGCAGTTTAAAAGGTTCAAGAACATTGCCCATCATCTGACTGCCAGCACTCTTTCATTACTAGAGGAGACTACAGGACCTGCTGCCTCCCGAAACCCCGCAGCACCGCAAGGGACTCCTACCACCCTGGCCCTCACTTCTTCATACTCCTGTGCTCAGGGAGGCGTTTTAGGGCAACACATTCAAGAGATAACAGACTAAAGAACAGTTTCTACCTAGGAGCTGTTGTTGCCCCGAGCAACCTCATCTCAACTAAAACCTCATAATTTTTTTATTTATCTGTTTCATTGTTTTTATATCTGTTTAATTTTTCTTAACTTTTCAGTTGTTTTTTTTAAATAAATAAATTAAATTAATACATTAAAAAAAATATGTTCCTTTGCACTGCTGTTGAGAGTTTTTTATTTTTTTTTTATTTTTTCTTTTTTAACTAGTCCTTTTTTGGCAGAATGTCTGTAAAAGGAATTCTGATTCTACTCAGATGCTGTTAAAGTTTATATAGCATTTTACAGCCAGAAGTAAAAGGCCCAACTGATTATATCTATAGTTTAAAATATTTTTAGTGTTTTATACTTTTAGGATATGATAACATTAATCCAAAGTATTCAAATATTTCTAACTGAGACTCACATTAGTCTCTCACAGGTGATCAGCAGCCTGCTAATTTATAAAAATCATGCAACTTTAGATTAAACCTCAAGGGGTCACTCTTGACTAAAGAAAGACATTTGTAAGTCATTCCCTCACTATTGCTTGCCTTTTTGTATCTCTATCACAGACATTAGATATGGAAACATTAAATGCAAAACCCAATTATAACTGAATAATGAGAACAATAACAGAATTATAACAGAATCATGGACAACGTCCAGAGGCTGTTACGTGATTAAATGCTCACTGCAAATATTGACATCCAGATTTCCGGTAAATGTCCTTTTAAAAACACAACAATGCAGTATGGAATGGATTTTCCATTCTATGACTGTCATATTTTAGCTAATCTCTGGTAAATTCTACTAATTTGATTTAACTCTCTTTCATTTTTCATGTCTTTAATTTTACACCTCAGCAAAAAAATAAATCTTTAGTTCTTGAGGAGACAAAATTCTCCCTGTATTTAGCTTTTAGATATTTAAGGAATTTAAGGACAATAATCAAATAATACTATATATATGTATGGCTTGGTTCATTAATGATATAAAGGCAACAACTAGAAGATGGCGTGTTTTTGCAGATCAAAAGGGCTACATGAGAGCACAGCTACTTTCTGTCTTGACAACTCCTGCTCTGGGCTGATGGGAGCAAGATAAAGTCTTGACATGCTCACAAAGGTCAATTGCTGTGTGGTGCCTGTATGTACCTGGATACAAGGAGGGCTTCCTTCCATCTTAATTAAATTCTGAAATCCACCTTATCTCGGCTGAGAGGACTCTATATGTAAACCAAAGCCAACTTAGATAATTGATCATATGATAATTAGAAAAAGAAACTACTAAATATCTGGAATGAAGAGCCCCCCAAAAAGTCAGAAAATAAAACACGCAATCTGAGTCAGAAATCTCAGTAGATTTTATCTTTGGCGGGGGTGACTCAGAGTAGAAGGTAATTACTTTTGCCATTAAGGTCATTTTGCTACAAAATGGGATGGTCTAGGGATTTGAACTCACATTTAACTGAGCTCCAGCAGAAGATACTAGATGACGGGACTATGTAAAATCTTTCAAAAAAAGGGTTGTGTCAAATAATAGAAGTAATTTCATTCTGAATTTACTGCCTCCTTTTGTGTGGCGATCAAGATTTGACAGCTTTTATTTTATATTTTGAGGGGAGGGCTTTTTTTAATTCAATTCTAATAGTGAAATCTACTTAAATTGAATTATATTTGAAATATTGAAACTTAAGCATATTTCACATCCCTTTACCCCACCCCCACCCTTTGTCCCTAATCCCCTCAGAAACAGGTTGCTGCAGAATTCCCCAAGGAGAAGAGACAAACAGTAGATTGTAAAAGTGTGGCAAAGGGGGTACTTGAGCTTTATTCAGCTATGTGCCTTTAATTCACACAGGAATTGGATGCAATGTTGTTTGTTCCTAACCACAACATTAAAAAGACAGAGGCCCCTCTATGATGTTGCCACGGTAACACACATTGTGCCTTTAATGACAGCCTCTGCTCGTGCATCTTGTGCGTGATCATTTGCTGCCCTGATGGCAACCCAACTTCCACTGAGCCAACACTGCGTGTTAATAAGTTCCAGGGCTGCATGTGAATCTCTCACTCATTTTCTGTGCATTTGAGTAATCCAAAACATTGTGTGCCTCTCATTTATTTACACATTATAATTACCTGACTGTGTGTACTTGAATACATGTTGTGTCAGAGCACAGTTGTATGTGAAAGTCTGAATGCATGCATGTGTCAACATGTGTTGCTATTGCTTAGTATTACACCCATGTTCTGCACCAGTGAGGATAATTCAGCTGACCATCACCTCTTGCGCTCCCGTGTGGATTTAGCTATAAAGCTGGGAAGAGCACTGGCTGAGAAGACATAAACAGCATGAGTATTTCCATCACGTTTATCAGACCATCCACCATCCAAATGGTTATGGAGTTGCTTTCATTTTCAGCTCATATTTGTTTAGCCGTAGGCAACAACCCAACGTAATACCTTGTGGCAGACAGGGCCCAAGCGAATGTACGTCACTAACGTATTAATGTCTTTACCCAATTAAGGTAAGAGTTCAATGCTTGCAATGTGTTATTCCAATTAATAGGCACAGAGTTCTTGCTGCCATTCATAAGCAATATTTCATCTAACATGAATAGAAACAGGAACATGTGCTGGCGTATTCATGTCTCCTGAATTATCTCTATAAGATGACAGGCCGTGCATGCCTAATTGCAAGGATGAGGGGATAATAACTCCTGCGTCTGTGTAAACTTACATCTTCACGTGTGTGAGGATGTGCAGCCGGCAACTCTTAGATTTCCTAAAAAAAGAGGCAAATATACATTTCAACTCACTATCACCCTATTAAGACATTTAGAGGCTGCCGCTGAGAATGTTTTAAAAGGCTCATCTGTTAATATTCAAGCTGGGCTTCTGCACGATTTCTCTGTGGATACCTTGAGGTATCCATGTGTATTCGTTCGGTCCCTTTTGCAAGGCTGTTGCTTAATATAAAGCCAGATAATGGCACTGGATATGAGTATAAATAAAACTCAGATTGAGAGTTAAATTTACCATGAAACCTCCAAATAAACCTCCAAATTTGCTTAAGATGGACTGTTTACTCCTTGGAAATATGTATTTATAAACAGATTTCTTGATTAAAAATAAAGTAAATCAAAGTAATTTGTTCTGACCCCCATCATCAGCACTAACAATCCAGCATTTTTAGTCCATCATTAAGCTTTCAAACAGTCCTTTACAAATAAAAATCAGAAAAAAATATAACAGCAATATTCATTGAGCATTTTCTTTCAAAAGTGAAAAAAAGATAAATAATAAAAAAAAGCCATTGGTGATAAAAAAATAAAATAAAAGCTGAGTCCTCACCCTGGAGCCTGGTGGTTGGCTTTTGTAGCAAGCGCCTGGTTGTCTGGTTTCTCCCCATGGGAAAGCAAAAAGTGGTCAAATATTTCTTTATAAATATCTAGTGTTTTTATTGTGTATTTCAATGGCTTACAACAGGTAATGTTGGATTTTTTTTCAGCAATAGAATGTTGGATGGGCTTGCAGGACCCTGGTCAGGCGAAGCCAAAATCACTTACTTGAGACCATACCCCAATGGGTCCAACACCTGCAGTGGGAACCATTAGGGACCAGTACGAAGACGCATGGGCTTTGCACCGAGACGTAGGCTTTATCAAACTGATCCATGAACATTGAAACTGGCTATTGGGATGTAGAGTTTTACCTCAATGGAGGGAGGGGAGCATGAGCTTGTGCAGGAAGTGGAGCGATACTGGTTAGAAATAATGGATAGCACCTGATGATTACTTCATTTTACTAGGGGACTCCAACACCTATGTGGGAAACGACAGTGACACCTGAATGATTGGGATCAGGTGAAATGGACCCAAAGTACTGAACCTGAGCACTTTTTTTTATCATTAAACTTCTGTCCAAGTCATATATGTCCATATGCTTGTGCTTGAACACCATGTGTTTATCAGTGCACTTGTCATTAGGACACCTTAGAACTGGTCAATGATTGACTTTGCTTTTGTATCTCCTGAACTCCAGCTGCATGTCTTGGACATTTGGGTAAAGAAAGGGGCAGAGATGTCCACCGATGAACACATGGTGCCACCTCCAGGACAGCTCTCTAGGATTCCAGGGAAGGCTGAGGACTTGAGAGTCTGAGTGAACCTTGTTCTCTGCCTCTGTTCCCAATGTGCTGTAGTTGTAAGGTCTGTGGTGCATGTCGTGGTGGTAAACCCAGAACCTGGTGGTGGATAGTAGCTTTAAGGGATGCCATCAAGCTAAAAAATTAGTCCTATCAACTCTGGTTAGCTTGTGGGGCCAAAAGTACCCATACCTTTGCAGAGGCAAAAATTTGGGTCAGGGAAGAGTTTGGAGAGACTATGTAGATAGACCATGAATTAGTCTCAACGGGATTCTGGAAAGATTGTGTGGTGCCCCGAGACAAGTTGAGAGAAGAAAGAACCATAAAACCAGAGAACATCAGGGAAAACTCACATTGGGAGCCAGAAGGAGGAGGAAACTAACAACAACATGGAACTTATCTCCTTACCCTCCTTACTGTTGAATCCAGGATATATTTAAAATCCTCCTTCTCACATATGCAGCCCAAATGGCCAAGCTCCATCTTATATCAGGTGACTGATTGTTCCTTATGTTCCAAACAGAGCACTTTGCTCTCAATCTGCAGGTTTACTAGTGGTTCCTAGAATTTCTAAAAGTAGAATGGGAGGCAGATCTTTAAGCTATCAGGCTCCTCTCCTATGGAAACAACTACCAGTTTTAGTCTGTGAGGCAGACACCCCATCTAGTTTTAAGGCAAGGCTTAAGACCTACTTGATGAAGCTTATAGTTAGTGGCTCAGATTATCCTGAGCTTAGACTTAGACTTAGACTTCTTTATTTGTCATTTTGTATGCACAGGGTGCATACAGAACGAAATTGCGTTACATACAGCTTATGAACGTTGCATTGATATTTCAAATGGCACGAGTTATAGAAAAATACAAAAAGTGCAGCAGTGGTCAAAGTGTGAACAGTGCAGAGGATAAGAGACAGTGTGCAAGTTGCAGTGGTTCAGTGCAAAATGGCATTTGTGCAAAAAATGCGTTATTGAAAAATACAATGAGATGAACAATTTAAAGGGCTAAAAGTTAAAAGTTCAGCAGCATTTGATGCCCGATAATGTGCAATAGGTGCAGAGTTCGGATTGTGGATCAAAGGTTCAACAGTCTGATGGCAGTGGGGAAGAAGCTGTTGCACAACCTGGTGGATCTGCAGCGGATGCTGCGGAACCTCTTTCCAGAGGGCAGCAGGGAGAACAGTCCATGGTGGGGGTGTGAGGGGTCTTTGATGATATTACGGGCTCGGGACACACAGCGCTGTGATGAAATGTCCTTAATGGAGGGAAGAGGAGCCCCAATGATTCCTTCCGCTGTCCTCACCACCCTCCTCACATTCTTCCAGTCAGAAGCTCTGCAGCCTCCACACCACAGAGAGAGACAGCTGGTCAGAACGCTCTCTATGGTGCTTCTGTAGAAGGTTGTGAGGATGGGCGGGGGCAGGCGGGCTCTCCTCATCCTCCGCAGAAAGTACAAGCGCTTCTGTGCCCTCTTCACTAGAGATGAAGTGTTTACAGTCCAGGTGAGGTTGTCCGTGATGTGCACCCCCAGGAACTTTGTGCTGCTGACCACCTCCACAGCTGAGCTGTTGATGAGCAGTGGAGCATGGTGGGGGCGGTTTTTCCTGAAGTCGACGATGATCTCCTTCGTCTTCTCCACGTTCAGGATCAGACTGTTTTCACTGCACCAGTCCACCAGCTGCTCCACCTCCTCTCTGTAGTCCCGGTCGTTGTCGTCCCTGATGAGGCCCACCACCGTGGTGTCGTCCGCAAACTTCACGATGTGATTGGTGGTGAACCTGGGGACGCAGTCATATGTCATCAGGGTGAACAGCAGGGGGCTCAGGACGCAGCCCTGAGGGGAGCCCGTGCTGAGGGTGATGACATCAGAGGTGTTCTGACCGACCCGGACTGACTGAGGTCTGTTGGTGAGGAAGTCCAGCAGCCAGTTTCGAAGGGGTGTGTTGAAGCCCAGATGTTCCAGCTTTCCCACCAGGTGCTGTGGGATGATGGTGTTAAACGCTGAACTGAAGTCCAGGAACAGCATCCGCACGTGGGTGTTCTTCTCCTCCAGGTGGGCCAGGCTCAGGTGAAGAGCAGAGGAGATGGCGTCCTCAGTGGAGCGGTTTCGCCGGTAGGCAAACTGGAACGGGTCGAGTGTTGGGGGGAGACTGGAGACGATGTGTTCCTTTACCAGCCTTTCAAAGCACTTCATCATGATGGGAGTCAGTGCGACGGGCCGGTAGTCGTTGTAGCAGGTGACTTGAGGTTTCTTTGGCACTGGGATGATGGAGGCAGACTTGAAGCATGCTGGCACTGTGGCTTGCTCCAGCGAGGTGTTAAAAATGTCCGTGAGGACACCAGCTAGCTGACCTGCACACTCCTTGAGCACCCGCCCAGGTATGTTGTCGGGACCTGGGGCCTTCCGCGGGTTGACCCTCCTCAGAGTCTTCCACACGTCGGCTGTGTCAAGGCAGAGAACCTCCTCTTCCTGATGTGGGACAGCCTTCACTGCTGGAGTGCGATTTAGTGCCTCAAACCTCCCAAAGAAGTTATTTAGTCCGTTTAGGAAGTCAGCATCAACTTCATCCACCGGGGCAGGGGGCGTGTTGTAGCTATCTCTATAGTTATGCTGCTATAGGCTTAGACTGCTGGATGACATAGGGTCCCATGTTCATAATTTTACTTCATTCTATCTCTATTCTATGCATGATTTGTTAGTTCAATCTCTAACATCATACTCTCTCTGCTTTTTCTCATCACAGTAGCCTCATCTGGACTGTTCCTGTTTGGCTGTGATACCATCCCAGAGAGAGAGATGTTTGTGTATATATAAAATATATACAGTATATATGAGTGTTTGTTTACACAATCATATATGTTTGCATAGACAATCTAACTTAAATCTTTCACATTGGTGGGGAAGCAACCAAATCTGTGTCACTATCTCATTTGGAGAAGCAGTATGTTACTTTACAAATTTCTTAATTATTTAATATTTTTTTCCAAGTATTTGTGCTGTATTGTTTGGTTTTTCACAGGATTTTCAAGCACTTTACAGTTTAATAGTCACCATGTATTGTTGAAATTTGATCTAGAATTTTATCGGGGAAACAGAGGGTATATCCTGGGGCAAGTTTCCAGTGAAATGGTTCTTTGAAAACCTCTGCTCTTCAGTAAGAAAGGATGTTATGAGAGCTTTGTTTCTGTAGTTTGCAATTTACTCATTAAAGGAATAGTACACCCAAAACATGATTAGCCTTCATTTTCTACTCACCCCCATGCTGAACAACACTCTGTAGTACTTTTTTGATATCTCAAATGCATCTGGAGATCTGGGAGGCTTCTTGCTGTCTGCTGACATTCAAATAATGGAGGTCTATGGTGACCGAGACAGAAAGGTCCATAAAAGTCCACAAAAAACGTGTCAATATTCCTCCATACTGCTCGTCCAATGTATTCCAAGTGTCCTGAGTGGGTAGCATCCAGAATTTACTCGAAACGAAGTCATTTAGAATGTTTTTAGAGCATAAACAGTAGTGTATAGCTTCCTCACGACGCTACGGAAGCCGGCAGATCAAACCAGATGAAAGTGCGCATTCAGCGTCTGCTCTTCCAATAATGCAAGCGTAGAAGAAGAAATGTGCTGTTTACCTGTGCAAAGAAAGAAACAACGAAAGAAAAATATCTGAGGACTTCAGTGTTGAGGAAGAGCATGAGTTCTTTGCCGAGCTGAATGCGCTGGTTTGGTCTGCAGGCTTCCGTAGCGTCGTGAGCGCGCGTGTGCGCGCTTTCAGGAAATCCTATACACTACTGTTTATGCTCTAAAAACATTCTAAATGACTTCGTTTCGAGTAAATTCTGGATGCTACCCACTCAGGACACTTGGAATACATCGGACGAGCAGTATGGAGGAATATTGACACGTTTTTGTGGACTTTTATGGACCTTTCTGTCTCGGTCACCATAGACCTCCATTATTTGAATGTCAGCAGACAGAAAGAAGCCTCCCAGATCTCCAGATGCATTTGAGATATCAAAAAAGTACTCCAGATTGTTGTTCAGCATGGGGGTGAATAGAAAATGAAGGCTAATCATGTTTTGGGTGTACTATTCCTTTAAGCTTGGCTCCAGCACTACTTTGTGCTCCTATAAAATGCACGAACCTATGCTTTTTCTTCTGTAAAACAATGCATGTGTGGGTGTGTTGTCTTGTTTTTAACACATTGTGGCACCCATTTTCTTGAAAAATAGTATGTTGTCAGGACCAACTGCTCCTTGTGGGGTTTACATTTAGGACTAAGATGTAAGACAAGTTTGTGTGTGTGTAGTTTTGAAATAGAGAATGTTTTAACTCTGGGCTAATTTGTAGGGTACTAAATACTTAAGGAGACCATGATATGCACATGTTGCTGCATAGTTTAAGGGGGCTAGTATTTTAAAGACTTCAAAGGATAATGGGATAATTATTGCACTTACCACCAGGGGGAAAAAGGCAGAGAGAAGCCTAACTTCATAATTTGAAGTTAGACAAGTAGAAGTGGAAAGGAGGAGGCGAAACAGAGTAATAGGTGCTCAAAAAACACAATAAATCTTAAAGGGAGGAAATTGAATGGTTTCACAGAACATACTCTCACAGAATATCATTTTTTTGTTGTTTTATCATCAACTCTAATAATGGGATCTGTTCTTCAGCTCATTTAATGATAATTTAATTTTGCCAGAATTTTACCATGCCATAAATCTATTTTTTCCAGTACTGAGAGCATACAGCCCAGGGAACACAAAAAACTACAGGTCTAAGCATGGCTGGTAGCAGCATGCTTGTGCTGATTAAATTGTAATCGATTCCTGCAAAATGTCAGGAAACGCAAGGGTCTAGTGCCATTTAATGCGTGTCAGATGAGAGCTGTAGGTAAGAGTTAGTGTTATCACTCATATGTCACACGACGAGGAGAATGACAGGGCAGTGCCAGGGGTTTAATTGGCGTTAACACTTGTGGTGTTGAGCACAGGCTGGGTCTCCAAGGCAATGCCCAGAAGACGTGAGTCAAGAGAAGCAGTCAACAAGCTTTGAAGGGAAGCAGTTCTATTTACTTACTGAGGGTATTTTTTATTACAGTGCTTTACAACTGTGTGGATATAGATAAGCAGAATGTAGCTCAAAAAAAAAGAAAAAAGATTTAGACAATATTAACTTCACCACAAAAATTTGAATTATTCAACACTGGATCTGTCCTAAGCAAAATAAAACCAAGAGTTGATAAATCTTGACATACCTGACTGATAAACTAGAACCCATGATCAAAAAAGCTGTAAATTGCTTCTGTTGGATAAGGCTTGAGCAAAGCTGAATAAATATAATCATGCAAAACACTCTCTCCAGGGGCTATTGGATATCAAGTACCTATTCATACATGCATCCATTGTTTCTGCATGGGCACAAAAAAAGCTCTTGATTTACATTAAAAAAACAACAAACAGTAATACAAAGCAGGATTTGAAAGACAAAACAATTGACTTAAACCGCATTGGATGACAGAAACCATAAATACGAATTTGGTCTGTAATTGATGGGGAGGAAACATTCAGCCCTGGTCAGTGTGCTAGGTTTAAAGTTTCAAAGACAGAGCAGATTATTCTTTTGGATTACCTAAATGGCTTTTCTGGGTAAAAGCCATTAATCAAAGACACCCTCTGGTCAGAAAATAGCTCTATAGAAAATATCTACAACCTTCTCATTTCAGCACAGAGATTCCTGGCGTAGCTTTAAAGCACAGTGTCAGGAGTGACTGGCCAACATCCAAACCCATTAATGATGTGATGATTGAACTCACATTCACAGACCTACCCAGGACACTTAAAATGTCAGATCAGGTTTGTCAACAAAGGTTGTCGGGACTTAACAATATCACTTGATCGAAACTTTGCGATATTGCTTGTTAATGTTTTGACTCTACCAGGGAGAGAGCTCTTAGCTTTGGTCCTATTGCTGGCATCTCTGTCAGAGCAATTGCATACATAATGAAAACATTTGAATTGTTATAGTTTAACATATTAAACTATATTAGTATTATCTCCAGGGCTGTGTACAGGTTAATGTATGTGTGGCCATGTATTTTTGTACCTTTTGGAGGCGACTTATAGGTAGATGAGGGGACCACCGACTGGTCTACATGAGAAGTTCTCCTCTTGAAGTGCTTTTTTTTTAGAGTTTGTTGGAGATCTTTTCTTAAGATCTAAATAAATGTCCTTATTATTCGTGTGGATGCTACTCTTTTTCATCCTTGATCCACTACCTCAAAAACGTCATGTTAAGTAGCATCCACAACTTCATGTGAATTAGCATCAACTACTTCACAATTACTTGCCTGCCTGTCCATCCTCTATCCCTCTATCACCTTCAGTCTGGAAACCCCACTAAGTCCACAGAATTAAAGGAGAAATCCGATCAATTCAGAATTCAAATTTCACAAAGTACTTTAAATATGAAATTATTACATACTGTTCAATAAATGATAAGTATTTTTAATTAAGAGTCATTTTCATTTGAATGTGCTTTACTAGAGACACCCATGTTTGTCAAAGAACACTACTACCAGCTATCGGTTTATGACGTCACAGTATGGTATTGGCTGTTGAGCAAGTCCCAATGCTGTATCTGGTGTTTGTCACAACGTGCTATTATCCAAAGCATCTTTAAAACATTATTTTTTGAAATTTTGGCTGCATATTAGGTTTTTTGTCTCTGGCCAGAAGTTCAATGGCAAATCCTCCCTCTTCAAATTGGCAATCCAACGACCAACCTGTGTGATAGAAATAACACCTTAATTATGCTGTTTCAAAAGAATTATACTGTTGGCTCGACAGAGGCACTTCATTTTAATATATAGAGTGTCTACAATGCAGATGAGTACTTTTTATGATTTTCTCAGTCCAATGAATAAGTTACTGTGTTTCATTTATGTGAAACCTTCCTCTGGATAATGTCCTTCTTTAAATAAGAAAAGGGTCCTCCAAGATATTCATATGGAGCATGACAAATAGTAGCAAGGATGTTCATATAATGAAATCAATAGACAAGCTAAATGATATGAAAAAGAAGACTGACTTTTGCTCATAAAACCAAGATAATTAATTTCTTTTCCCCTAATAAACTTTTCTTTAAATTTAGATCTTTATCCAAACATAATTCTTATACTTAAATTAATCATTCAAACAATGTTTTAGTAAGCTCTTTGATAGAAAACTACACTAAGCAACAATAATTGTTGTCTCTTAAAGAAACCATACCTCTATTTTGTTGATCCCCTAGAGTTTGTTTAAAAGCTGGATAGAGCAAAAACTAAATGCTGTCTTACTTTGTTAAAAGTAGCTTTAGTCTTGTGAACACTAAGTAGGTATCTGATGATGAAAGGGGTTTCTATTACCCCGTTTACACTACCCTTAAAAAACTGAGCCGAGACCGGTCCGAGCTCAGTAACTGAGATAACTTGTCGTGTGTGAACGGAAACAACCTGAACTGAACCGAGATAGACATAACCGGACCGCGCTAACTGCAGACCAGTTCCCGAGGTGGGTTCGGCTCGGTTTTTTCCTGGCTCGGTTCTCTGATAACAAGAGCGCATGAGCAGAACGCGTCATCGCCGACTGGCTGAACATGCCGATTCACACTCCATTCCAGTAGTTGGCGGTAATGCCCCACCGGAAGTTGCTTGCCAACCAACACTATAACTATAAACATCCATTAAAGGTTGCTGTCTTCCCCTGACCCTCCGCAAACACCGAAGTACAGCAATAATAATCAAGCATAACTTTCTGAATGTGACGGGCGCCACCATTTTGATTTGCTTGATTCCCTCCTCCTTCGTCTTCTTCTTCTTGGGTTTTACGGCGGTTGACAAACAGCGTTTGGTGCATTACCGCCACCAGCTGCTTGAGTCCCTCCTTCAATCCTAGCAGTAATACCGCACATCGTCACTAGGAGGCGAGGAGTCGAGGAGTCGAGATAACCGAGATAAGTGTGACGTGTGAACGGTCGTCAAAACTGAGCTTGGCCTGGTTACCGATCCAAGCTCGGACCGGTCTCGGCCTGGATCAGTTTTTCAAGGGTAGTGTAAATGGGGCATATGTATACTTGATAATCAACAAAGAAATATATCAGGGCCCAAGGCCATTTATTGCTTTATAGACAAATAGCAGAACTTTTTAATCCTCTTTTACTAACAGGGAGCTAATGCTGTGATTTAATAATATATGTTATAGAGTTGAATTTTTGTTTTTTGGTCAAAACTCTCTGGCAGCATTTTAGGTGAGCTGCAGCGGTCTTAATGTCTTACAGAGACCAGTTGAGCCAACCAGTAAATTTTTAACAATAAACACTTGGCAATGTTTTTAAGATGATAGTAAGTTAATTTAGTAACCTGCTTTATTTGGTTATAAATGTTTTGGTAAAAAAAAAAACATAAATATTTCTTGAAAGCTCTGTAGTTAAGTGGAGCTCTGATTTCTAAACTGGCAGATTTGGGCCAAAAAGATGATTTCTTTCTTTTCTACATTAGGTTGGAGGTAGGTCTGACCCATCTTCTCACTGATATGTGAACTTACTGAACATTTGCCTGAAATGGGCTTTCAAGGGGCTGTGAAAACTAACCTGGTTGATGGGGAGGTATTTATTACCTGCAGTTTCAGAAACCTTATTGCCAACACGAGGGAGGTTTCGGGTTATGAACTGTGTCTCTCAAAGATGCATAATTCAATTTCCTACACTCATTTAGATGTTATAATGATTCTGGAGGAACAGGAGAGAAAACTAGGTTATGGGAGGTGGGGTTTCAAACTGCTCGTCTTTGAAGAAATCTACAAAGTAATTGCTGGACTGTCAAAAATAGTCAATCAAATCAGAAAATTATTGGTGTTTTTGTAACACCAGAAAAGCTGTGGGTTTCTTTTACCGCCAGCTATTTTTTTTACATGGGGAAAACAGCTTTTTCCTTCTAATTATAAATATAAAGACCAGGTTATAAATGCCATAATAAACCTGACACTCTTCTTTTCTCTGCAGGCGTTCAGCTTTTCTACACATAGTTTTTTTTTTTATCTCAAAATGTAGGAGCAATGCTCTATGGTGATTTCCCCTTCCAGGCAACACTTTTGTCACTATTGATCCAAAACCATCACAACATTCCAACTAAAACTATCAACAAAGTAATCAGTAAAAGCTCAGGGCAGACTGAGTGATGGTTGGAAGGTCTGTGCGAATATTTGATTAATCATTTCTACTCCCCTATAACTGGTAATCCCAGGGACATTTCTTTTAAATAGTTCATAGAAATAGTCAGAAAGAGCAACATCATTCAGAATCACATCAGCTGTGCTGATGCTTTGCAAATAACCAAATAACACTAAATAAATCTTGTTACAGGTTTGTCAAAAGCTATTTTAAGGCAGCTAAGAGCCCATTCAAAAGCACAGCATTATATATTTTTCTGAAAACCTTGAAAAAGCAGCAAAATATTAAAAAGTATTTATATTCCTAAATGTTTTTTTCTTGCACTCTAGGACTAAGTTAAATAAAACAGTAATTCTACTATTATCTTATGCATTCTGCATCTGCTCCAAAAGTTAAAAGCAGAAGGAGCTACTTAAACTAATATTACAGCATTGTTTTCTTGGCATAGCCTTGTTTCACTTAAAAACACTTGTGTCTGGTAATAAAACGATTCATTAAAAAAGGATGCCTACTAAAATTGTCACATAGAGTCAATGCAGAATCTTTTTGAAGACATGGATGAGTGTATCATTGACCTTGGTTTCTTTTTCCTCTAAAAGAAGGACAATGGGGAAATATCTGGCTATATATTGTATAATGTTTCCGCTGAATTTCTACAGAGTCAAATGAGTGGTCAAAAAGTGAGAAGCATCGTACATCACAGGCAAAAATATCTCAACATATTCAATTGCATTATTATATTTTTTAGCTCTTTGTTTATATTTAAATTGGAAAGGAAAATCGTTGTAGTGTTTTTATTTTTATTTTTGGATATCAGAATTAGGAGACTAAATACTATATTTATGACACAATTTCCAGGTTTGTATTTTTTTTCAGAGTGAAAGCTGTTATTCACTTATATCATAAAAATGTATTTTCATTTCACAGTTATGCAATACTCTGTAGAATCAGAAAATATGGAAAAAGTTTAGGACATATGACTCGCTTTGCAAAGCACTGTATGCGCAGTGATATGGATAGATGAGTGGGTATACTGAGCAGTTGACAGATTTTTATATCCAGTTTTGGATGTTATTGCTTTCAGTGAGGCAAATATTCTCTATTGCAGCGATAATCACCTAATAAATATAAAATCACAATAGTTACGGTTCTAATGTTTGCTGTAAGCCATATTATTCATTACAACCAAAGGTTCTAGAATTCAACATTTTTAAAAGATGCAATGTTACCAGATTACGTTTTTTTTCTCATGAAAATCAGCCACTGGTGGGAGAAACCAATCGTCTTGCAGTTTTTGCCTGAGGGGATGGTAGTAAAAACTTTTATGGACCAGTGTTCATAGGTTGAAGAGCTTAGCTTTCCTAGACAGTGATGTTGCTCTTTATATGAATATAAAAGAGCAAACTGTCTCTTTTCTGGTCATCTGGTAAGGATTCCTAGCTGAGACAATTTTGCTTCAATATTATTTTCTGAAATCCTTTTTTCGTATTTTAAATCTATTTATAAATTTGTTAGAATTGTTTTTAATCAAAGGACATTGTTTAATTTTTGAAGAAAAGGATGAATTGTTTGCACCTCACTGCATAGATGGTATTTCAAAGTCAATGGAATGACTTCGACCTGGTAAGGTTCTTACAATAAAACTCATTTAGCAACCAAAAAAACTAAAACAGCAAAGCTAAAAAAAAAAAACACCCACAGTGGACATGTGAATAGACCACAGCAGATTAGATGATGTGTGTTTTCTATAATATTATTTGTTGGAATAATCAAGACTGAAATAAAAAACTTCTCTCCTGACTTTAAGATGCATAGTAACAGACTGTTTCTGGAAGATTCACAGCTTGAATGCAAAATATGCAACAAAGAGTGGGCCAGAGAAAAACAAACTCATCGATTTAAAAAAAAGAAGAAAAAAAAAGATACTGCTTGATGGACATGCCTGTGCCTATATCCCACTGTGCTTGCTGGCATTATCATACCCTGGTGTCTTCAGTGCAAGTGTCATGCCGCGCTCAAGGAAGGGGGAGAGGGTGGACACCTTTGCTGCATGTCTTTCCTCCTTAAATAGTTTAAGTTCAAAAATGTTTTAACAGAAGTAGTATCTGGGGTCATTCAATTTTAGCTTTTCTAGAATACCAATTAATGTAAGCTTCTGGTACTAACTGTATTTATTTATATATCAACGTTAGAAAATATTTGCAATTTCTTCAAGTAAATTGCTTATCGGGTATAGGCTATTTTTAAGGCTATTTGTAACAGTAGGCATCTAACAGGTAACTGTTTGTAAACATTCAAACACCTTTGATGGTATCAAATATAATGTATTTTCTTAAATGCAAAAAAAAACAAAAAAAACCCCACAAAGCTTTAGAAATTACTGTTCTCTTAAACAAGTTTATTCCCTGCTCTGGAAAAAGCGAAGCCTTTTTAAAAAATTGTCCCTTTGTAATACACATTCAATAAACCCAGCAGTAGCAGCAGCTGGAGTTGCCTTTCAATTTAACATGCAGGTAAAAGAAAACTCAAAAGTGAAAAACGAATTTAATAGAACAAATACTGACCACTTTAGCCAAAGCCTACATTTATCCAAGGACTTTCTTTTCCGAAAATGCTGAAATACTTCAAACAGGACAATATACACAGATCACAGCATATTTACATTGATAATAGTTTGGCTAAACGTTGGCTTGGGAGCAGAAGCTATTAGAAATGGTTAAGCAATCAAACGTAACTGAGACACTGGCATGAGGTGGATATAATACAAATATATAGCAGCTAAGGGTGAAAAAAGATACAATGCTGTATAACATTAATTCCTCCCACTTCTTTATATCGAAGCCAACGGTCTGTGGCCTACACTCTCCTCTAGTGTTCGCCAGAATAGTAGGTACAAAAAACCATATTGAGTATTATAATGCTGCAAACATCTGCAATGTTTCGTGTGAAACGCAAATTAGTCATTAACCAACCTTTAGGTTTAGATATGAGTCATAAGAGGATTATGGAGTTTATTTTGGTGAGTAGAATCTGTTATAACGCTATAACGCACAGCTGAGATACTGTGAAGAACCCTCAAGCTCCCAGGCCTCTAGTAGAGGATCCAAGCTTGAGATAAGGAAGCCATCCACCCGACCCAGGAATACAAGGTTATATAAATTTGCTTTGGGGTCTATTCAATTGCATTGGACACAGAAGCACAGCAGAAAAGTAAAAAGAAAGGAAGAGAGGTGGGTTAGAAAGTTAATAGGGAGAGAAGAAGAAAATAATATAGGAGAGACCAAAGGATAAAGAGAATCCAAGAAGTCTGTTGTTACACCTTCAGAAAGAAAGAAACAAATGAAAAAAAGGAAAAGAACAGCAATAGATAAAACACTTAACAACTTGTTGAGAAGTAGCTTACATAAAGATGAAGACAAAATGCATTTGGTGGCAACCTCTGGTCTATATAGAAAGCATAGCTTTAAATATGTGTTTCTGTAAATTAATTTAAACACCTGTGGGGGTCTCTGAGTGTGCTTGTGTATAAAAGGTTTCTCCCTTATAATGTTTAATGGCAGATGTCCTGGCCCCCAGGACCCAAGGCAGACATTTTGGAGATCAGACTCCCAGACGCCAAAAAGACCCCTAGACCACAGTGATTTAGTTTTAAAGGTTGGATATTGGATAATTGTGTTGTACAGAATTGGTAGAAAGTTGCTTTCATCAGCCAATGCAGACAGTCTGCTTGCTGGCAGCTTCTCTCTGCCTTCTGAACCTCCCGCACATGGTGGTCTGATAAGGGGCTGTAATGACATTTTTTATCCAACATACTAAGCACAAAACTAAAAATAATTGTTTCAGTTTATGTGACCCAGCGATAAAAAACTGACATCACTTTAATATCACTGGTTTACATAATGTTGTGACGCATCAGATGATTCTACTAGAATACAGAGATGAGACATGCTCCCTTTTATTTGTTCTTTGTTTAATGGCCCTCATGTGCAGGAAGACGAAAAAGAAGAGAGCAGCTGCCCATATAATGATAGCCTGCATTGGGCGAGCGGGAGGCAGACTAGCTGAATTTGCAGAGAGGATTTAGGTTATTAAATAGAGCAAGCCCCCCTGCATGGATAAGAAAGTTTCCTTTTTATTTATAAATGTTTTCCTTCAGGGACGATTTATGGTTTGTAAATACAACTATATCTCCGTTTGACCCATACTGTTCACGGTGACCCTTAATATTAATGTAAAGCTCTTCAGTTAATCTGTTCCCTCACTTCCTAAGTGAAAGCCCTCTTGGATGCCCTCATCACATGGCCAATCAATGAACAGCAATCTGTTCACGTCACATTTTGGTCCTACTAAAATCAGTTACCAGCCTCTAAGCACGTATAAAAGGCCATTTCTGTATTAAGGAAAAATAGTAAACACTCAGCATGCTCAGCATATCCAGCTAATTGGAAATTTGATGATCCAAGTATAACCTGTGGTAAAGGGGAATAAGAAGGGGGAAAATATATGCGCATGTCACACCTTTACCTTTTTTTTTTTGTGAAAACCAAAATTGACAGTTATGGATCAGTTCTTAATAGAGTATGTAATGTAAAGTGTGATGTTTAAGCTTTGTAAAAGGATCCGATAAAAAAAAGTTTAAGAGATATGAATACTTTTAAAAATGATTGCAATTTTCCAGAAAATTGAACCAACCAAAAAAACAAACAAATTATCTTCTTTTTCCTTTTTGCTCAGAATGGCCACTGTCCTCCATTTGCCATTTAAACATTGGCTTCTTGAAACATTTTAAAAGAAGAATTTGTCTGAAAAAAACTCACTTTTTCTCTATCATGCATTCGCTTGACCTGATAACACCCTTCTTCAAGGTCAAAGAAAAATGGTTAAAAAAAGAAATGAGAAAAAACACTATGCTTTATAGAATTCAGATCTTGCTCCTAATCTCCTTTCTCAAGTTGATGGAAGGAAAGGATCACATATGACGGAAGAGTCTTTAAAATGGATTGGAAAAAAATATGACGAGAGCCCACGCAATAACTCCTCCTTCTGGTGCAAGAGCTAAATCCCCCAAAGGAAACTCCTCATAAACATTCATTTCTTTTTCAGAGCACTTCTAACTGTGCTCAGATTCCCATTTATTGTACCTTTGGTGCGTATCCACCGGAGCAGCCTAGCAGCGTGTCGACCAATCATGTAACCTGGAAACAGGTCTGCTGCCTCTGACAAAGCTGTAATATCCATTCCTCTGATAGGTCTTCCAGTTTAATCTAATTTAGATGAATTTCACATTAACAAAATTGTGTATTAATCTTATTTGATTTCTTTTTAATCTGTAACATGATTTGTTTGTTTAGAACAGCAGGTGGATTGAAAGTGTCTTGCCAACTGGTTATATTGCATATCCCTCACTAAAGGGAAAGAAAAAAAAAAAGAGGAACTGAGGAAATGTAAATGCTCCCTCACCTCATCTAAGCCAGGATGAAACTCCATTTTAGCAACCATACATGCAGAGTTTTCAGAAAAGGCAGCTGTGAAAAGAACACATTTGCCTTTACGAATTGCATGAAATCCTGCCCAGGATTTTGTGATAAGGACTCTGGGTTTGAGAAACCACACACATATCTCACTAGAGCCTTCATAAATGCTTTTCATTAAAACATTTTCTCGTCAGCAGGATAAGTGACCTTGAAGAAACGGTGGTTTAATTAGGAAGGTTAAAATATCTAGAGCGATTAGTGTTATCATTTTTTCCCCTCTCCCTTTTTTTTCTGGGTTAGATGAAGTGTCCCTGTTGCAGACGAATCACAATGAGAATTAAAATGAATGATTTGATAGAAGGAATTGCATCATAGCCTGCTGTGGAGTCTGTGTCAGTCAAAATGTTGATCCAACTCACTTTTTTTTGGCTTTGTTAAAGACTTTAAAGCTGAAGTCTGTAAGTTTTTAAAAATCACTTTTTTTGTCATATTGGCTAAAACTGTCCCTATGCCCAGACAGCAGTACATGTGATATGTAACCTGTGAAAAAAAACTGCTTCAATTGGTCCCGCCTACTGCCTGTATTTCAATCTGGAAAGAATAATTCGGGACGAGTCAAAACAACCAATCACAGCCAGAGGAGCGTCTGATGGAGTGTCAATCACAGCTCACACACGCTGAATCCCCCCCCCCCCCCCCCCCCCCCCCCCCCCCCCTTCTGGTCGCATGCGGTAGCCGCGCAGATGCTGTGAGAGGGGTGGAGCTTGGAGGTGGGGCATGAGTGAAGCAGAGAGGGTGGGGGAGTGGCGTGAAACCTGTTTTTCTTCAAATTTTCAGTCGAAGTCTGCTCTCTTCTCAATGTTACAGACTGCAGCTTTAAGCAAGCAATTAAAATAGCTCCCATAATTTATTTCAATTAAGTTTAAAAGTGTAGTTACTTATTATATATGAAGAACTGTTTGCAAAACTTATTTGTTAAATGATTTATTTACTGTCTTAAGAAGAAGATCAAGCAGATGGAGGAGAGGATCTCACTACAGTCATGGCTCCAGGGTCAATACTGCAAACAGTGTTTTGATTCAAATACAAACACTTCTGATCCTATTCCTCCCACTGAGCAAAACATTTACTTATTCAAATTTACTACCGGTTATTGCCTGAAATGACAAAGTGGGCTTTTCTCCTGCTGTTAATAGATGTTGTGAAGGATTTATACTTTGTTGTTTAGGCATTCCCTGGCTGTCTGTCAGCCAGTTCTTTGATTGTATTTTATTGCTTTCATTATGTCATAGTGACACATATTTAGTATTCAGGTGAGTTTTTCCACTGACCCTCACCTTAATGAAGTTTGACACTATACCATACCAGCCCTGAGGTTCTTTGCTTTGATTAAGTACTATTACAGTTTTTTTTTAAATAAGCAACATTTCTTTTTATTAATGCAAAGGTTTGTAGGGTATCAGTCTAAAGGTAAAACATAATTTTCTCAGTAGTAATGTATTGCTTTAGTGTGATTCATTCTCTGAATGCATCAGCTAAAAGATAAAATGAAGAAAACATTTAATATTTTAGAAAAAGAAGTCACAGCACAACACTGCTGCACAGTGGGGCATTAGGTAGCACTGAAGGAGTAAGAAGGTTTCGGGTGTGATTCCCGGGGTCTTTCTGCATACAGTTTGCATGTTCTCCCTGTGCATGGGTGGGTTCTCTCCAGGTACTCCGGCTTCCATCCACAGTCCATAACATTACTGTTAGGTTAATTGTCTTCTCTAAATTTTCCATAGGTGTGAGTGAGTGTGTGCTTGAAAGTTTGCCCAGTTTGTCTCTGTTTTACCCTGCAATAGACTGGGAATCTGTGACCGCTGTGCACCCCGCCTCTCAGCTGTTGACAGTTTGAGATAGGCACCAGCACCCTTCGTGGCCCCAGCTGGGATAAACATGATGGAAAATTGATGGATGGAAGTCACAGCACTTGGCAAAAATATAACACTCAATTATACACTAGGTTCTTTACTAGTTATTTTAGAAATGTGTTTGGTAAATCTGATATGACCTAAAAATAGAGCACACTTTTATAGATTAAAGTAAAACTGAAAGTGAATATAAAGTGTTCATGCGGTATGTGGTAAAAACTATATGAATATACAGTAAAATGTCATATGTTTCACCAGAACGACATTTTAGGTCAATGTATATAATAATTATAAACCATGTCACCACAGTTTAATGAAAGATACTTAAATGGATTAATAATCTGCTGGAACACTTTTCCTTTTTCTTTTAGAAAAAAGAAATACGCATTCCCCTTAGACTGGCTTATCATGTACACTAATTTAGTGAAGTCTAACCCCATTATATATAGAATATCTACTGTATAAGTATATATATATATATATATATATATATATATATATATATATATATATATATATATATATATATATATATATATATATATATATATATATATATATATATTAGCTTGTTTATTTCATTGCTGACTCCACTGTCTACAGCTTCTATTGATGTAAATTTATGCTGGTGATTATAAAGTCAAGATAATTCCTCGGGCAAATGGATTTACTTTGGTAACATTTTGACTAAAAACGTATTTGTTTGTTGTTTCAATATCAGAGATTTACTAGGTTAATTTTATAATAATGGAAAACAATTTTTAATCAGTTTTTTAGATGCAGGTTGATAACAAGATTAAATGTCAAATAAATGTAGGTATTTACTTGTAGCTTGGGGGTACAGGGAGAACCAGTTGTGTGTTTCTGTTATCACTACCCGTTGGCCTGAAAGTATAGTGCAGTATCCGCCAGGCTGAGTTTGCAGGGTAATGGGAAAGTACGCTGACAAATATTACCCGGGTAAAACAAATCCAGGCGCATTCAGTGGAAAACGGGCAAATATCTGTTTAATTTCTCTTCACCTACTGTTAGTACACCTCAAGCTGTCATACTGCAGGCCTGGTCTCTCTCTATCTCTCTCTCTCTCTCTCTCTCTCTCTCTCTCGCTCGCTCTCTTCTCTGCAGGGCGTGACGGGCAGGTGCATTTCATCTCGGTTAATTAGGAGCCTACTTAAGGAGCTGGGACCATGAGGAAGGTGTCAGTTCTTTCTCGCTACCAGCGTGGTATATGACCTACCAACTTTGCTGCAAGATATTCCTTAGTCAGCTGTAATTCCGTGTCTCTGTCTTTTCCCTCCTACAGTAGTTCACTATCCAAGCCAACAGAACCTCCAAGCCTGGGACTTCCTTCTCAGTTGGATCTCTCAGAGCACAGTCTGCCTCAGCCCTCCTCCAGGAGCCTGCCTGCCTGTCCACCCTCCTATACACCATCACCAGAAAGAGAGAGAGTCTCAATTTGCACCTGGACCCAGGACAGCATCCTTCCAAGCCTAAGACAAATCTCAGCATTCTCCACCTTCCAACTTCCTCTGACCAGTTATTCACCATCCCCCTAATCTTTTCCCCAAGCAGAACCCGGGAAGATCCTGCCAGACACCATTTCCTGTTCCCTACTAAATAAAGCTCTTCTTTAACCAACTCACTATCTCTGTGGTTGCCCTGATTCAGAGTCGTTCTTCTCTAAATATGACACAAGGTGCTTGTGGTGGGTGAAATAACCTAAAAATGTACGCAAGTAAGATCAGCATTAGACTCACAAAAATATTCCTTATGTAAAATTTAAAGTACAGAAAAGAAAAGTATTGTGGGGAAAAACTACTCCAAAAAGTAAAGATTAAGGCTATAAGGGTTTAGTATAACATTAAAAACAATGTTTGTTTGACCTAAAAGGGTTATTTCCAGCTTCACTAAATCTGTTGTTGATTTTGGGCTATTGTTTGTGTTCCATAGGCTCTGTGGCATAGCAAAATCTTCTCTTAATGTTTAATGAAAATTGATTTACTTTTCTTGCTTGGCCCCTCTAAGGTTTGCAGCTTTCAAATGGAATGGACCCTGAAGAATGATGGAAATCCAGTGAGATGGGACTCCCTATGGGCGAAGGGGGGTTGCTGTTTAGCTGGAAAGTAAGAGCGTCTGTCAATCTTCATCTTAAATACAGAGTCTTGAATGACGATAGGCTGTGGCAAGGATGAGGAATTGCGCTGATAGGCTGGGGCAGGAGCACATGAATAAGCGATTGGTGGGCAAGTAGAAATGTTCCTGTTTAATTATAAACCTAGCTTGATTTAGCCATGGAGACTGTCTTAGTTTTCACTTACACCTTTCCCTGATATCTCATTAATCTTACATGTCATTTCAAAGATAAGCTGCATATATCTATCTGTAATAAATGGTTACAGTATAAGATGTGATTTCTGTCATGTATTTACAGTCAAAACCAATTTGCATGCTCTCAGTTAAGCCTTAGATGAAACAGAAAAATAAATTGTTTTGCTTATATAAATACACACACAATGAATGAGTTGTCAACATTCCAGTGATCATAAGATTCAGTAATCATGAAATGTAGACAAAATAATATAGAACAACATGCTATTTAACTCAGCATTGCATGGAGTTTGCTTTAAATCCGAGCAAAGGCTAAAAAATATCTGAGTTCCCACAGGGTTTCATTAATCCACTCAAGTGCTATGGCACCCCCATGTTCATCTTTAAACAAATCATGTTTTTATCCCAGTGTAACCCAAATTATTCATATGGGTTTTTGCATCTACAAAAAAAAAATTGCAAAAACTGAAAACGTTACACCCTGCTTAGGGCCATGATTTTTGTATTTGATAAATGCCTTCTGTGAGTCTCCGTCATGAAACAGCTGCCAATGAGGAGAAAAAAATGGAAACATTCATCGATACAAGCACGTAAATACAAGAGTCCAGTGTGTTACAAGATTACATGTAATCATAGGACTACACAAGGATTTGAGACCCTGTAATAATGCTGTTCTTTAATGTGTGTCTATCCCAGACAGCAAAGCACTACACAGGCTGTGTCCAGAGCTACATACATTTCCATGGAGATATATGTTACTTATATGCAATGATCTTAAAGTGTGCTAAATTTTAACTCAATGTATGGAACCATAATCGGTGTCTTAAAAAAAGCTCACACAGACAAATGCTCTCATTAGGATGTTAAAAGGCTTGGCTTGCAGTCATATTTACTCAACTGGTGCAGACTATGAGTAACCTACTTTAGCTCATTCAGAAGGGGAGGGGGTTTGGCTGGCAGCTGCTTTTTACATAGTTTTATGCCAAAAGACTGATCTATTTCTTGGTAACACATCATAATAAGGATTATGGATCATATGCTACTTAAATTTTTTCTTTAAGTTTATTAATGCCCTAAATAGAAAAAAATGAAGTTAGTAAATAACAAATGTGACTTTTTATTTCTCATTTTCTATTATTCAGTTATAATTTCTGTTTTCCTTTAAACAATTATTTCCTCAGAATACATTACTTTATATAAGGAAGGCAGCTAAGATTTAGGAAAGCTTACTGGTTTGACACACACTCTCCTATTTAACAGTGAGGTTTTTTATGTAAACTGCAGAAATTTTGCTGTCTAAATTTTAATCTGAGGACGTAGCTAATTATGGTGGCTTAACATGTCTTAAGTACAGAACACATAAAGAAGAAAAGCCACTGTAAAAAAATCTGTCATACAGTACAAGATAAAGATTATGTTCACAAATAAGTCTGGTCTTACTGTGTTACTCTTTGTTAGAGCTATCCATACTTGCTCCTGTATAACCCGTGTTTTGTCCTCTTCCCTCAGGCTTGGGTTGTTCCTTCCTTCAACATGTTCTTTTTCTTCCTTTTAGTTTATTTTCTCATTTCCTGGAACAAAAAGTGTTTCCATTGAAGATACTGTTTTGGCTGTAAAAATTATTTCTCCTCACCTTTATAGTTGCATTAAGCTTAACACATCCTGCATAGATGATCTTTCTAGTAATGTGTTTGTTACACACTTTTCCCATGTTGCAACTCATCATATTCTTAATAATATTTTGTGTTTCTTGTTAATAAAATAACTTTTCTATCTAAACAGAAAATGATTTACCATGAATGACAAGCATTTCTTTTTTTCTTTTTAAGAGCCACAAATACTTTTTCTAATTACTTATCCACTTGGAAAGATGTATTAATATTTATAAGTAGTGTTGTTCTAATAGATATTCAATATATTTTGAACCATTAACTGTTTTTGCCTGCAAAAACAAACAAAAAACTCCTCTTTAGTAAATACTGAGCCTCAAAGTCTGGAACTCATGAATTAAAAGAGATATAAATGAAGAAAGGTATTTTTCATATTAAAGCAGACGAGAATAAACCAAAATTAGACAATTACCGTCAAACCTGCGCCACGGCCTAAAAGCTGAATGTTAAACAGGTGACTCAGGAATTATTTATGCTTGTTTCACTACAAGCAATTTTCAATCTATTCAAAACCTATTTTTTTTCAACCCCCCGTTTATGTAAAAGAAAACTATGATGGATTTGTAAATTTCCCTTCCAGGTCTATTTATATTGCAGGTAATTAATTTTTGTGAAGTTTGCTTACGTAAATGAGGCTTGCTAAGTCGTTTAACATGCATTTTTAGTTATTGTGCTGTATCACAGCTCTAATGGGCAAAGCATTGTCTGTAATTACACAAGGTCCCAAAACTCTGTGTACTAATAATCATAGAGGTGTAAATTGACTGACTCCACAGATACCATAAAGCTAAGCGGAGAGTGAGAGAGATGTCAGCTGAGCTCTCGTCAACATTATTTTCACCCACACAGTGCTCAGGCAAGGTTTAATCAGCTACAACAAGTGAAAACACCTGTGTGGGTTTAACATGGGCATTTAGGGGTTTCACACTAATACAGCTGATGCAAAAAAGAAAACTTTCTATTCAGTGTTGCACTATCCTCCTCACAAGCCTCGTGTTTTTTTTATTTCATATGTGTAGGCTGAAATCAGAAAAGAAAAACCCAAATAGGAAATACTAAACAAATTATGACCTTTGCTAGAATGTTTCATTTCAATAAAAGCGTGAAACAATTAATGTTGGATATGGTTGGGAAGGTCTGAGTAGTTTGAGCCCTATTACAACATCCCACACATCAAAAACGTGTTTACACTGATTAGACGGGAAACTGATGTTATGTTTGGACATGCTAGTTTAAAGAAATGTTGAAACTATCTGAAATTTAGAGATGGAGCATAGAACAGGGCAGCAGAAAACATTCTTCTTGTTTTCTGATTTTAATGATGGAATTAGACATTGTTCTTTGCACAGAATTAGAAACCAAGGTTTAAAATTTGTTGTGCTTGAAGCTTTGTAGCTGATCCCCATTCTCCAGCCTTTGGAATGCTTTGACCAATTTTCACTTAATATGATTTCTCTTTAAGAGCTAGGGCATAGAAATAAATGGAATCAATATATCTTATGTTTTCTCTGGCCTTCCTATCATAAGTGGTCATTAACTGTATTTATTAGAAGCAAGGGCAAAGTCATGCATTGCGTTTGAAGAAACACTCACTGTAAAATAAAGACAAAATGTTACAAATGTGATATTTTTCTCTCTTTAGCATCTTGTGTAAGTTATTTGCATAGAGAACATTGTTAACTGTAGTAAAAATCAGTATTTGTTTATTCTTTCTGTTTCCTACTAGTCGATGACCACTGAGAGCTGGTGAGCATAACATTTCAAACTCAGTGCTTCTTATCACCCTCTACTTTAATTGACAATAAAAACGTGGAATACATAAATTATTTTTATAATGACTATCTTACCCTTAGATGTTATTTATTGTTGTTTTAGACAGTGAGCCTTAGATTGATCAAGTTCCTGCTCAGTGCAGCGGGATACCAAGCTGAACTTGAAAACTTCTGTTTTCGACACAGTTCCAATTTTATCTTATCAATTATTCATTTGACTGTATATAATAACAGGTTAAAGTGATCATGCCTGATTTTCTTCTATAGTATGTTTGCTTGTCCTTCTAATTATAAAAAATCTATTGCATCTTTCTGTTACAAAAGGGAAACTGGAAATAATGGATTACAAAAATGTTACTTTATATTTTGAGCAAATTAAGATAGATATAAATAATCCAACTCTATTAAATAATATCACTTATCAAGGATTAGAAATGGCCTTATTGCCCTTTATACAATCTGAAAAGGGCACAAGGGAAATAATTTTTGCCACCATCCCCATGAATAAAATAAAAGGACTATTGAAAAAAGAATAAATGAGAAAATATGGAAGTGCAATAAAAGGTGAATTTATTGCAAGGTTGTTTTTTTTTTTCCACCTCACGCATATTAGTCCATGGTGCCTTGTATTAATTTGTAGAATAACATCCCTCGGGACGGTTTAGAAAGACAAATTATGTTGGGGATTTACCTATTGATGACTGGGACACAGATTTAAAAACACTAACACACACAAAGGTTTGAAGTGTGTGAAGCTCTTTAAGATATAACCGAAGTATTGAGAAGGCAAACAAGTAAAGAGTAGTACTAAAAAGTGTGCACTTTATGTCATAATGAAAGAAATCTTGGTTTTTTAAAGTCATGTAATGCATAAGGAAATAGTAAAAAAAAGATATATTCATCCATCCATCCATCCATCCATCCATCCATCCATATATATATATATATATATATATATATATATATATATATATATATATATATATATATATATATATATATATATATATATATATATATATATATATATATATATAATGTATTTGTTTTATGCTTCGTGGTAATATATTTTTGTGTTTGCTATCTCCCTTGTATTATTTTTTTTATCTCAGTTGTATTTTTTATTTTTTTAATTCTTATTTTTATTTTGTTTTTCATTGTGTGTGATACATGTACACGTGCACCTTAATCCCTATTTATCTTGATATACTGTATATACCTCGATATACTGTATACATATTGTTTATTCTTAATGCACCTTTTTCCTCCTTGTTTGCACCTTCTTTAATTACTATGCCAATATGTGACCAGTGAATTTCTCTGCTGTGAGATCAATAAAGCTCATCTAATCTAATCTAATCTATAAAGAAATTACATTATTTCAATGTATCAAGAAATTAACTAATCAGAAAATCGTAAATGGATACTATTTAGTGTGCAAGTGCAATATTGCAATATTAAAACATTCGTATGTCTTTAGTGTTACTTGAAATGATTTTCTCAGTTTGAGGCTTAACATTTAATGCATTTTGTTTTAATGTAAAATATGTACTTTTTGCAAATAGCAATACACATGTGTTTTATGATGTTTTTAATCTCATTAATTCAGAGCTGTAACATTCTCATTAAACATTGTTTTCTGTACAAACTAAGAGTGAGCATATGTGCTAATGGAATGCAAACTCATGCAAACCTTGAAAAACCCAACTAACTCAAACTGAAACCACCTCCAGCCAAGGTGGCTGCATCATTAACTGCAGAGCTAACTTGTACTGAATGCTAATGAGAGTTCTGCTCTTTAACAGCTATAAAAGCAAAACCGTGAAGCTTAACATTTGATGTGCTCCATCAAAGCTTTGTGACATCCCCACCTTTGCAGTTTCTCCAACAATGTCAAAGACTTGAACAGTTGCAGAGGGGAGTCTGTGCCTGAGATGATCCCAAATGTGCTGCACTTATGTCTCCGTGGCTCCTAATCAGCCATCTTATTCAACATGTACCTTTATGGTCAGACAGACAGGTTTTGCGCTGCACTAAACCCTGCATTGATTCAATAAACTGTCTATTGATTCTAAAAGGCTCGGTCTGTTTCTATACTCTTTCTCGCTCTGTCTAGTACCTATTTTCTCCCTTTTTTATCCTATTTATGATGGCAGACAAAGCACTTAAAGGGTGAAGCTTTTTAGACTCAGGACTCTTGAGCGTATGACAGAGCACATTAGCTTCTCCACTTTATGCAGATATTGGCCCACTTTGTCACTAAAAAGGCTTGCAGAGGACTATTTTTGCCAAATTCAAAGTGAAGAAAGTGTGTCATGACCCAGTAGCATGTAGTGAATCCTGTGTGAAGTCCTGCCAGATTACTTTCATGGCCTGTATGCATTTTATGTTTTAAAACATTTATCACGATTGACAGATCGGTATGTATTTGAACTCCTCCCAAAGGAAAATGTTGTCGCTAAGGCATTTTTAACAAGCACTTAAAATTAGGAGTCTGTAGAGTGTGGAATTTTCTGCCAAAAAGGGGTCAAGGAGAGGGGGTGTTTATTACTGATGGACTCTATGAAAACTAAACACAGTAAACAACATGAGACACCTTTTAAGTAAGGGTTGTGACTAGGAACGGCTGCAGGGGAATGCCTGTTTTATTTTCAAGGCACCTAACTTCCCTGTCAATTCTGCCGACTGTTTCTTAGAAAAAACAGATTGTAGAAGTACACTTGCTTGAACACATGAGTATCACCCTAGCCATACCTTGACTCCGAATCAGGGAAAGCATTACTCAGTGGGGAAATTTGGCGTGCACATTTATTTCCATGTCACTTTGCTTGGTAGAAATCTAACAACACATTAATCAATTTGGCCCACTCTTTGGCTTCTTTCACAGTCTGTTTTCATTGGGCTGGAATAATCATCCTTTTTGCCCAGTCTTAGTTCAGCCAGTATAATAGCTGTAGTTAATATCTAAAAAAAAAACACAAAAAAACACACAATCCCTTTTAAAGTCCTTATTAATGCCAAGGATATGAAGGATTAAAAGGGAGATGAGGCCTAGTTATGTTCTAATGGAGCTTAGCAACAAGATGTTACATAGTTCTCAAAAAATATATATTTAACTCTGCACCTATTGCACATTATCGGGCATCAAATGCTGCTGAACTTTTAACTTTTAGCCCTTTAAATTGTTCATCTCATTGTATTTTTCAATAACGCATTTTTTGCACAAATGCCATTTTGCACTGAACCACTGCAACTTGCACACTGTCTCTTATCCTCTGCACTGTTCACACTTTGACCACTGCTGCACTTTTTGTATTTTTCTATAACTCGTGCCATTGTGAAATATCAATGCAACGTTCATAAGCTGTATGTAACGCAATTTCGTTCTGTATGCACCCTGTGCATACAAAATGACAAATAAAGAAGTCTAAGTCTAAGTCTTAAACTATTACACTGACATAAAATAGTACATCAGATTCTAATTGATGGATTTGACAGAATGAAAATTATATATTACAATAGAGCTAACAGTTTGATAGGAAACATTGTCTCTTTTTTATTTATTGAACTTTTGATGATACCTTTCTGACAGTAGGGTTAGTGCAGGTATCTGTCAAATCATTCTTCTTGTTTTACATCTTTCTAGTGAGATCCCAAAGAAGGTTCCAAATACACCAGTTTTCTTCAGCTGTATGTAATGCATAGGAAAATGCAGTTCTGCCTCTCCAAAACCTGTCATACACTGTTTGGTAAGCTGGCCGGGGAACCAGTTCACATGATTGCCATGTGAAAAAGGAAAATGTCATGATCTGGCCTGTTTGCTCCCCCTTAATTGGTTATTTCTCTCACCTGTTGTTTTCCCTACCTGCTTCAATTATCATTTATTCCTCTCACCTGTTTCCTATGGTTTATATTCAGTTCAGCCTGAGCATTCAGGGCCAGATCATTATTTGTTTTCTGTTAGCCTGTCTGTTATTTTGATTCCTTGGTACATGTTTTGGATCCTGGCAGCCAGTGGAAAGAGGTTTTTGTGTCTGTCTCGTTTCCTGATCGTCCACTGTTCCTCCCCCGCGGAGTCCTCTGGGTTTTTGGCTCAATATGTGGGGAAGTTCAGTTTTTATCTCAGTAAGCCTGGCTCCAGGGGGGAGACCAGTTTAAAATCCTGCATCAAGTTCTGGTTCCATGTCCTGTCTCGGCTATCCCTCTTCCACTGAGCCTGCTCTTCTGCACCTGATCCTGTCTGCTCCTGTGCGTGACCACCTGGTCATGCTTCTGGTCCCAGTCAGACTCTGAACCCTCCTGGGAGCCTGTGGATGCCTGGAAGTCTGATCCTGCCACCTGTTTCTGTTCCTGCCTGATCTGGATCCTGTCCCTGTCTGTTCCTGTCTGTTCTGGATCCCTGACCAGGATCGGCTTCCAGCATGTCTTCTGGAACTGCAGCACTTGGTACATTCTAGGACTGGACTGTTAAACCAGAGTTCTGTGATTGGGCGGTGCCCCGCTCCCCATCCTGCAGTGTCCGCGAGCCACAGCTCCACTTTAGTTTTTGTTTTATTATTTAATAAACGTTTTGAACTTTCCTACTGACTGTCTCTCCATGACTACTGGGTCCATCTGTCCTCGGTTCTTGACAGAAAATCCAGTCTGGATACACCGGCCGGTTCTAGCTTAAGTTCCCCTTCTAAAATCCCTTATCCAGACCATTAACAGTGATTCAATATAGGATTTGTTTTCTAAAGCTTATTAACATATAATCTGCAGTTTTTATGTATTTTTGGCATAACTTAACCTTTAATGTACATGGAAATTAACACATATCACTGTAACATGAGATTATTATCACTTATATTCACTGTTTCCTTTATAGTAAGGACAGTTTATGCATTCTCAACAATTACTGACCCACCTATTGGAAGTACATAAAATATTCCAAGATACATATTTCTTGGCTAAATGAAGATCTACACACATCATTGTTATTTAAAGCTATTTTCCCCATCCATCCATCCATCCATCCATCCATCCATCCATCCATCCATCCATCCATCCATCCATCCATCCATCCATCCATCCATCCATCCATCCATCCATCCATCCCTATTCTTCCGCTTGTCCGGGGTTGGCTCATGGGGGTAGCAGCTTCAGTAATGAGGCCCAAACGTCCCTCTCCTCAGCCACTTGGGCCAGGTCTCCCCCTGGCCTCCTCCCGGTGGGACGTGCACGGAACACCTCACCAGGGAGATGTCCAGGAGGCATCCTAAACAGATGCCTGTGTCATAAACGGGATGGATGGACCCAGTATTAAAGGTGAGACAGACAGTAGAAAGTTCAAAATGTTTATTAAAACAAAACAGAACAGAAACGGATGCTGTGGATCTGTGGACCTGCAGGAACTTCGTGCAAAGGGAGCACCGCCCAATCACTGACACTCTCTGAAGTGAGAAACAAAGGTAAGTGGCCACGATCATCTGACAGCAGATGATTATTAGAATAAGTCACTTACCTGATTTGACAGTTTATTCCATAGTCTGAATTATAGGCAGGATCAGCCAATGTGCTGCCAATGCTCTGGGCAGCCGTGAGGCGCCCAGAGCATTGGCAGCCGATTCAGGTCAGGGGAAAACAGATCAGGCAGGAACAGTTCCAAGATCCAGGGGTCCGTAGTCAGACCAGGGGTTCCAATCCACAGAGGAACAGACAGATCCTGGGTTCCAGGAATCCTCAGAGCATTTAGGTAGGCACAGAGTCAGATGGGTTCAGAAGCGTGCCCCGGCAGACACACAGAGATGCAGACAGGCAGGGTCAGATGCAGATGGGCAGGCAGAGTGGTTGAGGGGACAGAGACAAGACGTGGTACCTGGGATTTCTGCAGGAAATTCTAAACTTGTCTCCTCCTAGGAGCCAGGCTTACGGGTATAAAACCTACCCTCTATGTGCTCAAAATCAAAACCCTGAGTGTTCCATGGAGAAGGACCAGGACACAGTCAGAAGACAAGACAGACACAAAAACTCTCTCACTCCACTGGCAGCCAGGAACCAGGACTTGAACCATGGAATAAACTAAACTAACTAACGGACAGACTAACAGGCATAAACAGACAGACAGCAAACAATGATCTGGACCTGATCGCTCGGGCTGAACCAAATATAAAGCACAGACAGTGGTGGAAAATTAGGAACTGGGCAGAACTTGGCAGGTAAGTGAAATTAACAATTAGGGTGAAGCCATCAGGCCAGATCATGACAGCCTGAGCCACCTCAACTGCCTCTCGACGTAGAGGAGCAGTGGTTCTACTCTGAGCCCTCCCCGGATGACTGAGCTCCTCATCCTAACTCTTAGGAAGAGCCCAGACATTTGCTAATTTCTCCTGTCTAACTTTTTGAGTGACTAAATGAAAAGCTCGTCTGACTTATTTTACATGTACAATCTAGGAAGTTAAGATTATAAAATGTACCAAGTTATCACTATGTCAAAATCTTAATGCTCAATATTCTCATACTCATTCTTTTCTGCTTTTTCTGGGACAGTGTTGCAGGCACAGCAATCTCAGGCCAGACTTCCTTCTCCCCAGACACCTCAACCTGCTCCTCTGGGGGAAGACTTAGGAGTTCCAGGGCCATAGCCTGTCCAGCGTATCTTGGGTCATCCCCTTGGCATCTTTACACAGGGACGTGCCTGAAACACCTCCTAAGGTAGCTATCAGAGGTGCATCCCAAACAAATACCCAGGCCACCTTAGCTGATTCCTCTGAATGTGGAGGAGAAGCAGCTCTACTCCAAACCCTTCCTAGATGGCCTTGCCATCCTATCTTCAAGGGAGGGCCTGGCCACAGTACAAAGAAAGTTAATTTGGGCATCTTGTAAATATGAAGGTATAAAATTATGATTTAATTTGATTTATATCATTGTCTTTTTTTTTCTTTTAGGATTTCTTAGAGGTGACAATATTTTTGCCACTTACTTCCTCATATTGGGTAAATTTAGAATAAGTATAATTTTTTTTTCATTGTTAGTAAGATGATGCTTGTTCAGTAAAACTTAATTACTAAGGCCTTTTACAGATATTTAAAATAAGAACCAATAAATTTGTGCTACATACTGCTGAAAGGTACAAACGGATACAGTTTTTTTTTTTTTCTTAATGTTTATGTAGATAATAATAATAAGGAAAAAAACTCAAGTTCGGTAAAAGATTAAAACAATAGAGAAAACAGCAGAGAAAAAAATAGATCCTATCATTAGTATTCCTTTTAACAAAGAAATACAGGTACAGTGTGTGAACCATGGGGATGGTAATTCCCTCATAGGTAACAGATTTTGTAACCACGCATCAATCCATCCATTTTCCCTCACTCTTATCCCAAGCGGGGTTGCGAGGGGTACTGGTACCTATCTCCAGTTGTCTACGGGCGAGAGGCTGGGAACACCCTGGGTAGGTCGCCAGTCTATTGCAGGGCAACACAGAGACAAACATGACAAACCACCATTCATGCACACATTCACAGCTAAGGAGGATTTAGAGAAGCCAATTAAACCAACAGTCATCTTTTTGGACTGTGGGAGGAAGCCAGAGTACCCGGAGAGAATCCATGCATGCACAGGGAGAACATGCAAACTCCATGCAGAAAGACCCCGGGCCGAGAATTGAAACCTGCAACCTTCTTGCTGCAAGGCATCACACTACTTAGCAGCTCCACTTGCTTGTAACCATCCAAAAGTTTCATAATTCTCTGCTTACTGTCTCTGTGATGCACTAACATCTGAACAGCTTATGGCAATATTTCTGCATTTAACATGAATATATAAATACTTTTATTTTTATCAACACAGCTTAATTTTGATGGAAAAGTCAGTTTCTTAAGGTTTATGGTAATACATGTTAAAACAGAAAAATAACTCCAGATTTCTTTCAGAAAATGTTTATCGTATCATGAAAATGTTTTCTTTTTTTCTAAAGTAAAAGGAAAAATGGTAATAGAATGAAATTTATGGGGGGCAATAAATATGGCTTTTGACTATATATGTTTTCCATCAAGCTAGGACAGTAGGTTTGATGAAGTCAGAAAGCTATTGAGGGGATAAAAAACAGATCTTCATGATTTATACTAAAAACTACCATATTAGCTGCTAAAAGAGCTGTTTCATCAGACCTTTGAGCTGAAATCTTCACGCTCTGCCCCCATCACCCCTCCCTGAATGGGGAACGCTGTTTAGAGTGCAGGCACACTGCGGTTAAGGTAGGTAGGTTACTGGAGGGAGTCATCTGATTTAGTTATTTACTTACTGCTCAGTTGCACAAGATAAAGAGTGGCTGCTGCTCAGACAGCAGAACATTACTCAGAGATGCATTGAGCAAGTGAAATACCACTTTGAGGATGTAATAACACTATAACATAGTTAAAAGTTTAAAAAGCTGATTTTGCATGATACCTGTTGAGTGCTTTGCATATTTATCACTTATCACTCAAAATAAATAAGACATCACGTTCAGACTAATGATATTTAATGACCAAAAATAAATAAATAAATTATATATATATATATATATATATATATATATATATATATATATATATATATATATATATATATATATATATATATATATATATATATATATATATATATATATACTTATTGTAATTCACTGTTAGTAGAGTTAGAAAAAACATTTTGATATGAAGCCTTTGAAAACTGTAAACTTTATGGAAATGTCTGCTTGTATTATTTCTTACATGTTGAAGCACCACATCCAGGTTGCAGATCCCTGGTCTAACACTTCAAAATAAAATACATCCTAATAAAATAAAATACACTGTAGTTTATAGCTGCAATTTAAGAACGTGAAAATATTACTGCATGCATTGTTTCTTTTACTTAGTGTAATGTGAAATTCACGCTCCTGAAACAACTACAGAAGAATTCAGTTTAAGTTGTCTAATGGCTCCAAGGTTTTCCTATTTCAATTATGTTTTCCCCATGCTAATAGAGCTAAAATCAGCTTTTTAGAAGTCGCCCCTAGGCTACGCACGCTGTGTTCAATGACATCTCCCAGTTAAACCGAAAACTACACCCTCAATATGTTTATATTTCTTGCTCACTCCCTGTGTCCCCACCAACAATTCCTAGCGAAGTGGAACCATCTCCCTTAGAATTTAGTGAAGGTGGAAGACAAGCTCTTAATCGCCTGTGTTATTGAATTATTGAATTAAAAGCTTAAGTACTCTGGGTGAGCATGTCAATTTTTCACAACTGAATGGTACAGTGCTCATTCCATTTTCATCTGAATAGATCATTTGTGTATGTAAAATGCAGAAGAATGGAGGTATTACACAGATCAGTTTCATTGTCTGTAATTCCTTTTTACTTTGAGTGTAATCATTCTGTGAGACAAGTCATATTCATCCTGCAGCTCATGCTAGTCCTTAATCTGCATTCAGATTCCCTCAGCAACATTGCACTTTTTCTGTCAAGCAGCTCTGGTGTACAGTGCTGCATTCATTTAAAAAAGGGTTTGCTTCAAAGAACATTATGCATAATTATGGCAGAAGTTTAACCTGTTTTACATCCCTAAGTGATCCAATGGTAAACACGTAGTTGGAGGAGTAAGTGTTGCAGCAAACGGTTCAGCCTCCTTTCTACTTGACATTCTGCTCACCTGTCTCCTTCCCCCATGTTCTGAAACCCTGGGACTGATACAGATAAAATGATGTGATGTTTCTGTCTGTATTTCAATGGGATGAGATGCTGTGACCCACGCAATCTCCCTCTCAAAGAGTATTTCAACTTATGCAGATGAGCTCATCAGAGCTGCCTGCTGAGATGAGACATCTAGGTCTGGAATTGTGTCAATACTAGCACCAAAACAAATGCAAATCAAAATCCAAATTAATGTGTTTTCCCCTAGGAGAAACTGAGTCGTACTTATAGTCGTCTCTCAGTAGATGACAGGATTCTGTTATCCAGAAAAAAAACAAGGCGTTCTCAAGCCGCTCGCTGCGCCAGGGTGACAAAAGTCGGTGTCTCCAGATGGAGGAACTAAACTAAACTAAGTGAGGAGGAGCAGGATGCTTCTGAGAGATTGATTTACAGATGCAAAATGGAAAACATTCCAACATTCCCAGGATTATTTAGTTTAGTGATCCACCTGTCCAAACAGACATTCATGTGTATCTTTAAACGTGGCACAAATACAAGCAGATACAGTGCATATCTTCTTGGATTTTTGTAAATAATATTACCATGGCCGAAGCTGTGTTTATGTAACTGCATCAATAAGTGGGAAGCCATATTTGAGAAGCAGGTTGTGTTTGGATAAAAATGAGCCGTCTGGGCTGCACTAACGTGCCCACAGTCCTAGCCTGTCTGTCACACCTCCCCTTATCTGCATTTGATTGAATGGTAAATAGTGCACAATGCATACAAACAGCAAATTTGCACTCTCGCAAATCTAATGAGGTAGACTGCAAATGATAGACATTTCATCAACTCAGTAAGGATGCATTGATTCAAAGCCCTCTGAAGCTGTCTTTTTATTTGCTGTAAAATTCTTTTTTTTCTGCACATACTTGTCATAACCTTTAATCCGCTTTTTGTTCACTCGTTTTTTGCTACCAAGATGACCTACTTTCCCCCGCGGGGATCATTAAAATTTAATTTTATCTAATCAAAGAATTCATTGAAACTGTCCTTACTTGTAACTTTAAGTTGGAGCTGAAGCTGGATCTGCCTGTCACCATTTGTCAGACACATCTATATTTAAGCAAATTTATTAGACATTTACTGAGGGTTGTCGTGACGACAGTGATTTTGAAAATAGTACAAACCTATCTATTGATGTGATGCATACCTTTTTAGAAAAAGCTCAAAGCAGAGGGGGTCAACTCCTCTTCCACAAGGTTCACTAATCCACGGTTTTCGTCTGAAATAAAAGCTTTATATAGCTATAAAAAATGCTGATCATTGTCTCCAGAAGTTGGTCAGAATCCTGAAAGATAACATGTTTCGCACACATTTTATAGGTAAGGTTATTCATTGATTTTTCCAGATATAATGATGATGTTGAATCCATTTATTGATCCTTTTTTTAAATTATGATACATACACTTAAGCAAAAAAAATGATGTATAAAAAAACACTTGCTTAACTTAGTTGTAGCTTTCAAGTGTAAAGAGGAAAACAAGCTGAAATCATCTGATAAGGTAATTAGATTTCAAGCCTACACTCCATTGCTGACCAGACATACTGTTCCCAGTGTTTAGAAAGTTTACAAACTCTAAATTCTTTTATTTTGTCAGCAAGAAAACGCATACCACTCCTTATTTAGCTGGCCTACCAGCAGTGTGTAACAATGACTAGTGATGGGAGGAACAGCACATTGTTATTTTGCTCTACACTGCTAATAAAAACATTGATCACTCAGACACTCTCTTCTTGCAGTCTCTTATTAAATGGGTTTATAACTGTGAGAGAGCTGTGATATTTTGCAGGGTTAAAAACAATATATTTTGACACCTTTTTTATTATAATCTGCCTGGATAGGTTGTACTGTCTGTAATGAATATGTAAAAGACCATTTAAAATACACAAATCAATTACTTTCACGTAAAACATGACAGCTTCAGGAATTGTGCCAGTCAAAAATAACTGCCTTCCATGAGCACAGTGTATACAAATTTAATAAAGTACACAACGAGTACAGTAGCCCACATTAAGCACAGCTTATTCCCACATAAACTGCAGAGAGGACGACAATAAAATTACAAATACATTCTTAAAAAAATTTTTCATTTTTTTAGGAACTTTAAATGGGTTTTATGAAAAGGGACATTCCCTGTTGCACCACCATTAACAGTTCATAAGACACTTCACTTTTTTGAATGTAACGTCACTTGATATGTATTTCGGCTTCTTTGTGATATTCAAAGTAATGATCCTTATACACTAAATGGGGACAGAAAGCTTCACTGTACAAAAGCAGACAGGACTTGTAGCGTAACAGTAGCTGTTTGTTCAATTGCCTCACAAAATCTGAGCTGGAAATGTGTAAAATACAGACATCTAAATTGACATGTACAGTACACCATGAAAACATCTGAAGTCAGGTAATCACTGAACCCCACCACCCCAATATCCAACCCCAAACGTTCACACCAGTCAAGGACACATATTTCACCTAAACACAACAAGTCACAAAGTAAAATTAGAAAAAATAAACAAACCGAACATAAAACATAGAAAGCAGATGGTTTTTGGTTATACAATGCGCTTGAATACCTCTGTGGGTCAAAATAAATCAACTCCCGGTCATCAAACAGGGATATTATCTTCATCATCGCACCCCTGACAGGTGAGAGAGAGCTCCAGAGTGCCGTCGCCTCACCTATCAGTTGCCAGAGTCCCTCTGGTCGGGAGCACAATCCGACCCCCCGCACTCCTGACTGATGACAGAGCTGTGAATGAGACAGCTTGACAGGGACTTAGGCCTGAGCTCACAGGTCAGATAGGAGGGCTCCTCCAGCTCCGTGTGCATTGGGGAGCACTGGCCATCTGGAGGGCCATAGGCACTGCTGTCTGAGCCCACATCCCTATCTTCTTTGGGCTCTCGGAGGGCCAAGTCCGGGGGAACAGTGCTCTTGGTGGGGCTGCTGGAAGCAGATGGACTCTCTTGGAGCGGTGGGCTTAGCGCACGCTGCGATTTTAAGTAAGGTTTAACATTGGCCACAAGGATTGTACTGTCCCGCTGTTCTTTTCCGAACGTGGTGAGGGTTTTTCTGCTGTTGCAGCTGATGGTGCCATAAATCTCTGTCTCTACCATGGCATCCATTCCCACAGGGATGAAAAGGTTGGTGCGATTATCTGCGCTGTCTGCTTGGCTTCCTACCCGTAGCTTTGGCATCCAGCATCTGTCAGAGTGTCCCAGTGCACGACATTCATCCGTGCAGTGGACTGATTTGTCTTGCTCTGCAAAAACAGTTAAACATTTGTTATTGGTGCCTGCTGTGGTAAGTATAAACAACCCAAAGGAAAATTCACATGACATTTTGAAGGATGAGCAGCAATTCTAGGACACAGCAAGCAAACACATATTCAAGCATTATACTTAAACTTCAACTAACAGCATCTTTGTTGTCATTTTATATCACATATGTCAAAGCATAACCCAACTTTCATAATATGACAAATATATTTCTGCAATTAATTATGCTCTTTGCTTTTATAATAATTAGACAAAATAGTTATTTATGATACTTATACCAAATTTTTCTCATGGTATTCTTAAAAAGTTGTGAAGGTGTCCTCTGGTTTAGAACAACCAATGTTTTTATTTTTATTTGCATCTTTATCAGAGCTTAGCTGAAGATAAAAGCTAAAACATTTTAGCAAAATTATGATTTTTTCAATAAATAGTGGTATGAAATTAAACTATAAATAATACAAAATGATAACTATAATAAAAAAGTATATACATAATTGTTTTATGCATTTTTCAAGAGTCTAAAGTATATAAAATTTAGTCATGTTATGATGCCACTCATAACACAAAATAATTCTGCATCAATAAGAATAGATAATTGGATACTTGAGATTGAACTCGGGCATTACAAGGGTGACTATTGGTTTTGAGCAATGGTGCCAACTTCAGAAAGCAAAGGGGCTCAGAAGCCACTCAGAGGTTGTCATTTTTCTGAATGTTAAATGTTTGCGAATGCTAACCAAAATGTTAGCATTCGTAAATAGTAAAAAGTTCAAAATGAGAGTGGAGGAGCACAAGTTTCCCACATACTGGCTGGGAGTTAAACTTTTAGCTATAACCTTTCAAATTGCGAAAAACAATTTCAATTTAGCATGCATGTTCCGATAAGAGCTAAGTGGTCATACACTCTTCTAACTTTCGCCCATTAGACAAAAGCCTCTCATGTTTTCTTGAGCAGTGTTTTTGCTTTCACTTACAGCTTTTTAACAATTAAGTTTGTTTAAATATGATGCTCTATCAAAAATCTACTGCAGAAATTACATATCTTGTATAAAAGAAACAATAAAAAACAGTGAATGGCTGATTTTAAATCAGCCACTCTAACTGGTCCTCTTAATTTGGCTATTATAGCAAAGCTGTTTATTTTGTCTCATTTTCAGAATAATGTGAAGTTTTAATTAAGTGTCTTTAATCTCTTCAAATCTTTAAAATTTTATAAATTTCTTCTATTTAAGCTTCATGGCTTTTGATAACTACTCTTAAACATTGATGTTATGCTTATGCCATTTTAAAATCGGTTAAACTGACGACTCAGGATCATTGTAAATCTGCAGGAGCCTTTTTTTCCAAAGCTTAACTTTCACCAATTTCTAGGCTTGAGTCTTTAGATGCTGTTTCAATATTTCTATAGGATCTCATTTATTCTGTGGAATGCAAAAATCCCTCCTGCAGCAACAAAACTTGATCAAGCTTTGGCATTTTCTGCTTCAAATCTAGAAATGGAAACTTTAATTTCAGTTTAAGCAGATCAGATATATAGCTCCAAAATTCAAGGTTTCTCATTGTGTGCTTTTGCAAACTTTATTCTAGCTTTCATTTTACTTCTGGAAAAACCACTTTGAAGAAAGTAAAGATTTAGACATTCAGTCAATATGAATATTTTTTTTTTTAGCAGTTTAAATTAACCCAAGTATAGAAAGGTTTTGTTATATTGTCAGATAAGGAGGAAGACATAGGATATCTGTCTCTTTTACAGTGTATGTAAATGTTTTTTTCATTTGTTTATGCTAAGTACTGTTATTTATAGACTTTAACTCCGGGCTCTAAGTAGGTTGGTTGTTTGTGTTCTATAATTCTAAAAACTAAGACATAATTGGACCTTTAGGTTGCTGTTCTGAACCTTAGAAAAACAAGTTGAAGAAACATCTATAACTGACTAATGTAACTCAGCAAGCAGGCAAACTCTTGAAAAGCTTTTTTTTTTTTTTATCTCCGTCTATTTCTTTGTGCACAGCTTGAAAATATTGAAGAAATATTTTCAAGTTTTTTTCAAAACAGACACATCTGTTTTTAATCTTTACAATTGCCTACATATTCAAAGAGAGATTGTACTATTCAGGTAAATTTTTAAACTTTAAAATGTTCAAAGAATAATCGAAACTACTCATTATTTTGGTTAATTACAGAGAATCTAGTCATGCACCTAAAGTTAATTTGTTATTCACAAGAAAATGGATAAGATGCAATGATTAATTTTAATTTAAGTGCACCAGGGTGCAGTGGTGCAATGAGCTAACAGATTATTGGATGGACTCAGGTGAATGTTTAATGATGTATTTGCATTACAGCAATCAAACTTTTCTCATAAATTCTGATCTGCTTTTAGACTGCCATTTTACAGATTTATTCCTGGTGATAGACTCCAAGTCTTTGGGTTGGATGGTGTTCTTAGCATAATATTTAATTACTTCCACAGATTCTCTATCATATTCAAGTTTCACCGGGTCACTGCAAAATTTCAATATTAGTTCAAGTTAGAAGAAACATGTTACTTAAGCTTAAATACATTTTTTAGATTTACCAATTCCCCTTGAAAAAGAGCGTGGTTTTGCAGCACTTTAGGCATATCAATTTAGTTTTTCAGCCCTTAACAAAAATAGTCCTAAAGCAACTTACGTTTTGTATTTAGAAAACTCGTATTTGACAAAATTATTATTCATTGAAATTGTTTTATTAAAATACAGACAAAAAAACTAATAAAATACCTGAAATATATTTGCATCAGATGTTTTTTTTTTTTACAATACAACAACAAAGTGAGCATGATAGTGTTTTTATTTCAGCTTCAATCTCTGCAGACACTATAGTTTAGATGGCATGAAATCCCTGTTAAAAACAACAGACAGAGAAGAAAGCAGCTTTTAAAACTTTACTGGTGATAGAAGGAAGTTAGATACAATCATAATACTAATGTGACCACAATAAAAGGTATTTTTGTCTTGTTGTTTTCTTTTTACAAACTAAACTTATTGAATATTGAGTTATGAAGCAGGTGTTGATCTAGGACTTGGCAAATGCATGTTCTTTAAAGACTTTAAACATAACCAAAAAAAAAAGATTTAGACACCCCTAGTAAAAAATATATGTACTTCAGAGTAAACTGTGTTCTAAAAGTTTAAAAATTAAAAAGTGTTTCTTTTTTTTATTTCAACAAGCAACACAGACAAAAAAATTAATTTGATATAAATATCTTTTATCCAGCAGCATCCTGCTCTTCAGCTGGAGCGAGAGATGCTCTGCTGTGCCTTCATCAGGATGTTTATTGAGAATGAAGAGTAAACAGCTTTTTCCACTCAACTTTTGAGTGCTTATGACCATACAGACCCTCATAGGTCAGGTCATACATGTCTGTATAAAGGTAGTGAATACCTAATCAGCTTTGTTGAATCACTCCTACATCTATTGTATGTTTCTCTGTTCCAGTTTTATTATTTTTTTTGTCCATAAGCATTTACAATTCCAATTAACTTTCCTATATGTATTTCTTGCTATTTGAATAAAATAAAGGTTTACAATAAAAGGAAAAATCATTTTCCATGCATGTTCTGTATGAGTTTTATGGGGCTAAAGTGGTAGTTGGGTACTGTAGCAGTGGAGCCATACCCGGTTGAAATTTGGCAAAAGAAAGAGTGGGCCACACCTTGGGCCCGTTGACACATTGACAAAAAACAAAAAGTATCCCATCAAGAGTACAAAAATGATTAATGCAACAAGCACATTGTTTTTTGCCTTCAGAATTCTTCTAATTTCTCATAAGTGTAGTAATTAATATTCAAAGCTCTTCTAGAATTTTTCTTAAAAAAAAAAATCCCTTGTACTGCTTTTAAAAAAAAAATACAATTTCTAGTCTAAAATACCACAAAGTGAGAAAAAAGGATTTGTAAACATTTTGAGTTAAAAAGGGTATAATTGAATATATAAGGGGACTGCATCACTAATGATGACTTTATATAACAAGCAGGATCAGACACTTTTTGGATAAAAACATCTTAAACTACAATTGGAATCAGGTAAATGTTTAATGAAGTATTTGCTTTACAGCAATCAAACTTTACTTACAAATTCTGATCTGCTTTAATACTGTCATTTTACAGATTTGTTCCTGGTGATACTGTACACTCCAAGTCTTTGGGTTGGATGGTGTTCTTGGCATAAGATCACCATCCATCTTTAATTACTTAAAACATCTTTAATTACTTCCACAGGATTTCTATCATAAAAAAGTTGGGATTTTGATCTGGTCAGTGCAAAACTTCAATATTATAGTTAAAGTTAGAGGATGCATGTTACTAAAGCTTAAAAATGGCTTTTAACTATAAATCTGTCAGAGTCATTAATAATTCAGAGGTTAAATGCATGTTTCTCTTTACTGAGTTTATGGAGAATTATACTATCTATTAACATATGTATTTTATTTAAAGTCTTGTTTTTTAAGGGGAATTTCTTTTTTTCTGCTATTTAATTGGATTCCCAGTGTAGCACGCAACACAAATAAACCTGGCTAAACTCTGGGTCCTTGTCTAGCCTTGGGAAATATTTCCAGCTATTAAAAAGGTTTTGATTCTTACTCCGACTGTGAAACTCTGGTTTTGGAAATTTTTGATTAGTTTGGCATTGTTGAAAGTCAAACGTCGCTTAATTTTAGTATATTCATATAGTACCATTTTCAATTTGTTCAATGTCATATCAAGAGACTTTACAGAGACAATTCATCAAGATCATACAGTCAGATTGATTCAGATTTTTCTATCTAAGGAAAACCAGCTTATTGCATCGACTTATTGACTTGACTACAATCAGGCATGCTTGTAATGACAGTGGAGAGGAAAACTCCATTTTACAGTGAGTGGCCATCTGCCGAGGCCAACTGGGGTTCAAGGAGATAGAAGCAGACATAGAGAAAGATGTCTGTATGTCTGCCTCATACGCACAAATATGTGAGAGAAGGTGAGGAGTCAGGGAGTGATTTCAGTTGGATTGTAGGTGGAGACTGACATTGTTTGTCACACATGTTGGCTCTGTTCAAATTCATGGGCTGCATCCTCAGGAGGCCAGATTCGAAGGACGATTACGTCATATTGCAGGGTCGAGGTCTGGTCGGATTCCAAGGCTCCTCTTTATGTGGCCTACATCTTTTTTGTCCGATTTGAAGGATGGGTCTGATGTATCCTCTCTATCCTTGGTTTTCCCAGGATTCATTGCAAGACCAAGCAAGCCGGCTGCTCTGTTATCAGAGGAAATGGTACTTGGCTCCAAACAGTGGTGAATATTGGAAGTTCAGTTTAATATAATCCAAGTATGTGAATAGTTCCGTCTGACATGAATGAAAATAGTTGTTTTAAATGGTTATTGAGTCAGATATGTGGCGGTGATGTTACATTTATCTAAAGTTTTTTATCTGTTACTGTGTAAACGGGTTTGGCAGTAATATAAGGACAGATTCTAATATATCTACAGTGTGGGGAATAATCTGATATTATTTTGGTTTTTTTATTGCTGTTTTGCACAATTTGCTTAACTACGTATTTTTTGTTGTTGAATATAAGAGATTTTGCAAATATATTTTACACATACATTGTTTAGATTTACTTATATCTTTTTACCCCTTTTATAGAATAGAACAGAAAATATGTTTATTGATGCATAATGGGCAATTTACAGCAGCAGAAAGATTATTGAAAATGGTCACACAAATGTGGACCTTAGAAAAATGTATGAGAATAACATAATAGGGAAGAGGTAAAAAATAAACAATAAAATACTGTAAAGTGTTTTAACAATATTAAACTGTGTACCTGGAGAATAAATAACCAATATACAGGTATGGACATTTTTACAGTAATGGATATTTTAAAATAGCAAGAACATCAGAGATGTGCAAAATGAAAGCATTTAACTGATGAACATAACATTTGCTTTTATTTGTTCATGATCGCGGAGGTTTTCGCCCTTAATTCCACTCTGAATTCTCGTGAGTGTAGTCTTTGTTCACTTTACAATAAAAAATAAATAAATAAATAAATAAATAAAAACAAACAGTTTTGAAAACTTCGGTATTCATTCTTTTCCTGCTTTTGTGTGTCAACTGTCAAGGTTCCTAAGCAACATAGGCTACGGCGGTAAAACCCGCAGAAGAATAGACCTGTTTAAAATCACAGCCAAAACTCTTCCGTCTAGAAACTCCTTATTTTCAAGGACTTCAAAGGATCCAGTCCAGGTAGACCGCGTCCTTTGAAGACCAGCCCATGAATTCGAACAGAGCCCTTGTTTTGGTCTACAAACAGTGCTCAACAGCCCACCTAGTGGTAAAATTTTGCTTACCGCTGCTTTCAATTACAATCCTTTACTGCAATCATGAGGAAAGCATTAATTGTAGCACTGGTGATGCACATTACACACATTAACAGCTATCGTTTATTAATGTGTGTTTTTTTTTTTTTTGGTTGCTGATGTTATTTTAAAAAGTATATTTACTAAAAGTGAGGGATAGGATTTTTATTTTGAAGTTTTGATATTGGTTTAAGGGATTCAACTATCAAGAAAACCTTACCACCTGTGCCAAAAAATGTGGAAGGAACTTAAAGCAAAGTGCCTAAAAAGAACAGGATTTACTTCATACCTAAAATGAAATAAAATAAGAAAACCTTTAATAGTACCAACATATTAGTGATCCTAATAGTGAGTAATTAATTCATGAGTATATTAGCAATGTGCAAACAACACATAATGAAAAGCCTATTTTTTAAATGTAAAACACATATAAAATGTTAGGATTCTTAACCCCTAATGTAAATTTCCTACCAGAACTTATCTCACATGTATAATAAAACAGACTGAAAGAAATATGAAAAGCCAATTTTCATAGTGGGTGACATTTCTTTTCCTTTCTGAGACCATGTTGGTCAGCTATCAAAATTAATTTGACAATAAAGCACTAAGGCGTGTTTGGACATGAAGCAATGTGCCAAAAATATGGTATGGGTTTGCAGAAACGAATAGTTTTCATTAATTTCTTACTAATGAAAACAAAACCACAATTTCATCCTCCTCTTGTTCTGCCTACGGATGTAAGTTTACTCTAAAGCTTTTTTTTAGAGTTGCAACCTTATACTAGTAACCTACCACAGGGTTATGTGTGAATAAAGCCAGAACTGATTTACCAGGTAATACTGACCCAGTAGTTTACAGGGTCAAAACCTAGAATCATATTTGCTAATTTATCAGGTCATTTTTAGTGTGAATAAACCTCTTACATTACGGGGTAGGCACTCTGGTATAAGGACTCATTTTTGTTTCTGACCTCGAACAACAACGTCACTGTTAAATTGGTTGTTTAAAATTTTATCAAGTAATCTTGTGAGCTTTTAATATAGGCATTCATCTGATCTGAACTGGAAATAAAAGGACTGCTCTTTGACTGATCTTATATTTGACAAGATACCGGTTATACATTTGAAAAAAAAATCAAGTTATTAATAAACTGATATATATATTCTTTGAAACTCTAGAAGCTTTTCACAACAAATACATAGATTTCAATACAGATCACTAAATTAGTTTTGGTATATGATTTATTTTTGTCCAGTGTAATTCTTTTTAAATATATATAAAATTAAACAGGATTGAGTAGTTTGATTTTTATGTAAAAAAAAATCTAATACTAACAGAAACAGTAAATTCTGTAAAAGTCCTACATATTCCAGATAAGTTTAATATAAACACCTATGATAGTTCAATCATGGTTTAATGCCACTTTGATCACCGTTTTGTCTTGCTCACATTATCAAAGTCCCTCAAGCAAGTGTCTGGCTAAATGAGGCACTCGATTTCATTTTGAAACACAGCTCTGACGAGGAAGAGTCTTGAACAAGAGAAAGCTTCTCATAATGTGTGAAATAAGTGAGAGCATGCCCATGTTAAAAGCATTCATACTTTTTATCCTACATTCCTCCACAAGTTTGATGAAAGACAGAACATCAAGAGAACAACATGGATGCAAGAACATTTGAGAGCTGTGGAAATGAGCACCATTATATCACCCTTACAATGCAAGCTCTTTTTCATAGTACATGCCACAACTATCACACACTGTGGCTAAAGTGTATTAACACCTACACAAATTCACCCACACAAAACCACAGGGTAGGATGAAACTGTTAATTATGCTAAAATGGACAAAGCTAAATGGTATTGTTAATCCAGTATTAGGGCACTTGATGATTTAAATGTTGATGGTAGGTATAGTTCTTTGACATTTTTTTTCAAGGAGATATTGTTGATTTATCTTATATCTGTTTTTCTAAGGCCTAAAGCTTTTAAACTGTTCTAAAGTGTGCTAACTGTTGACTACAGAGTTTTGGATTAAGCAAATTCTCTACAAACATGCCCCGTATACCTCTATCTTTTTGTCCAAAATACCTTTATTCTCCATATTTATTTTTTTATGACTTCTGATAAATTAACACTTTAATTAAACATTAATATCATTGATTCTTACCTAAACCAAAGACAACAAAACAAACAAAAAATATTTAAAACGGTCATAATTTAAGTATACGGAAATTGGCGTTTAGCTTTTAAAACACACACAAAAAAAAGTATATTATAAAATTAATGCTTTTAAAAGTTATCAACACATTGCTGTTATCTGCTGTCACATAAAATTCTGACCAGTTATTTTTTTTATATACATCCTGTTTCTGACTATGATATAAACCATAAATTGACATCTGTCTATCATACTATTATGCAAAAGAATTTTTGAGATTTGACTGTTCTATTAATATTGCAAAACGTAAGAGATGTAATGACCACACTTTAGGTTATTAGTCTAACAATTTTGTTCATGATAAGTAAAAAAGTACTTTTCTAAACTGCAGTCTTTATCCCTGTTGTGGGTGCATTGTCTTTGAAGTTATTTTAGTGAGACCCATACTACAAAGGGCTGTGCAAATCTATTGTTTTTTCTAAAAAACAATGTCTATATTCTATATTTTGTTTTGTTTTGTTATCTTGTTCATAACAGTCTTCATTTATTAACACTTTTACAATAATATTCTGCATGAACACTGTGATGCACTGGCTTCTGCAGCTGCTGTCATAAAGTTGTTTGTATTGAGTGCAGCTATGCAGAAAGAAGATTAGCACTATTCATTAAAAACTGTGTAAAGCAGAAGGCAATTTTTCAGTAAGTTTTGCTTACACACCACTGACTAAAAACAGTTTAAATAAACTGTCAAGGAACCACAGCAAAACATATCATAAACATGCTGTTAGCTTGACACCTCAGCTATGTGCTCCACATGAAAAGATTGCCAGCAGGAGCAAAACATGACACTTGCGATAAGAACAGTTTTAACTTTAGAAAGAGACACCATCGTTTTTGAACTGCATGTTGAAGCTCACAATCAAAAAATGTATTTAGGACAAAAGTTAAGCACATAATTACTTTATTAACTTTAATGTGGTAACTTCATTCATGGGGATGAGGTCTGGGTAAATGCCTAATATTCAATGACTTGAATTAAAAGTGATTTATAGCGGGTAAAATAAGTATTGAACACGCCACCATTTTTCTCAGTTAATATTTTTCTAGAGGTGCTAATGACATGACATTTTCACCAGATGTCGGTAACAATACATGCAATCCTTACATACAAAGAAATCAAACCATAGATGCCTAGAAATGAAGTTTTGTGTAATAAAATGAAATGACAGAGGGAAAAAGTATTGAACACTCATACTGAAATTTATTTAGTACTTTGTACAAAAGCTTTTGTTCCCAATGTCATCTTCAAGATGCCTCCTATATGGAGAAATTAGTCACATGCATTGTTCAATTGTCATTTTTGTCCATTCTTCAGCACAAACAGTCTTCAAATCTTTCCATAGATTTTCTAGTGGATTCAAGTCAGGCTATTGGCTGGGTCAGCTTTATTTATTTATTTTTTAACTAGAGAAAGGGGTCATTGTCTTGCTGAAATGTCCATCCATGTTTAATGTTTCTTCATCATCCTTGTAGATGGGAGAAAATTCTTATCAAGAATGTCTCAGTACATTTTTCCAATCATCCTTCCTTCAATGATTTGAAGTTTGCCAGTATCAGATGCTGAAAATCAGCCCCAAACCACAATGTTCACACCTCCAAACTTCATTGTTGGTATGGTGTTTTTGGGGAGATGTACAGTGCCATTTGACCTCTGAACATGATCTGTATTATGGCATCCAAAGAGTTTAACTTTAGTCTCATCTGACCAGACTATATTCTCCCAGTATTTCACAGGCTTGTCTGAATGTTGTGCAGCAAACTTTAAACAAGCTTCAAAATGCTTTTTCTTCAGCAATGTGGTCTTGCATGGTGAGCGTACATACAGGCCATGACGGTTTAGTGTATTATTTATTTTTTACTTTGAAAGAATTGTACCTGTTAATTCCAGGTCTTTCTGAAGCTCTCCACAAGTGTTTTTTTGGCTCTTGGACAGCTCTTCTAATAATTCTTTTCACTCCTCTGTCAGAAATCTTGGTGAAATTATGTTCTTTCCACTTCCAAATTATAAGATTATTAGATTATTAGAGATACCTTTTTATAGGCCATCATTTAGAACTGAACCAGATAATATTAATTTGCACTGACAATGAGCAGGATTGCTTTATAATTACTGAGAAATTTTGGTTGGTGTCTCGGCTTTCCGTACCTTTTTGTACCTCCCCTTTGTTGACGTGTTCAACACTTTTCCCCTGTCACTTTACTTTATGCACATAACTTAGTTTCTGTATATCTGTGGTTTGATTTCTTTTTATTTGTCGATTGCATGGATTGTTACTGGCGTCTGGTTAAAGTGTCATGTCAATAGCACCTCTAAAAATATATTTAGTGACAAAAAATTGTTCCGTGTTCAACATTTATTTTATCCATAGTATTACATTGCATAAAGTATTATGTTTTTGTCCAGGATATCTAAAACTTAAACTGTTTTTAAACAGAAATGTTTCTGTCCTTGTTAATACAGTAACTAAAGCAAAGTTTAAAAAGAGTGCTATAACGAAATAGTTCTGATAGAATTAAACAGTGGATTCAAAATAAAGCATGACAATATAGTTGTACTGATACTAATCACCTTCCACTTATCTGGGATGAAGTTATGGAGTGGGCAGTCTCAAGAGAGACGTCCATACTTCCCTTTCCCCAAACACCTCCTCCAGCCCCAAGGCATTCCAGGGCCATCTGGAGACATAGTGCCTGTTGATCTCCCCTCACTTGTGAAGCCCTAGATACTTGAATGCTCCACTTGAGGCAGGGGCTCTCCTCCAACATGAATAGGGCAGGCCACTTTTTTCTGGTCGAAAACCATGACCTTGGACTTGAGGGAGCTGCTCTTCATACCAGCTGCTTCACATTTGGCTGCAAACTAACACAGCTCATCATGTTGGCCTTGGCAAGAGGGGGGCAGCAGAACCATGTCATCCTTATACAGCAGTGACAAAATCCATTTCTCCTCAAGCCAGACAAGCTCAGGTCCTTAGCTAACCCTAGGAAACTGACCTTGTTGAACCCCAACATGACATGAAAACAGTAACACCTTAATGTCACCAATGTGTACCAGGCTCCTACACAACTTGTAGAGATATTGGATGGTATCTCATAAAGCCATAGAGCCGCCCACAGGCCACAACAATGGATATGGCTGAATGCACATGTGCACCACTGAGCAAATTGCCATGAACCCTAAAGTGCCTTGTAGAGGTCCAATGTTCTCCAGCCAGAAAAAAAATCTTACTGCTCATCTTAAAGCCGAGGTTCAACAGTTGGCCGGACTCTCTTCTCGAGCACCCTCATATTGGCCTTTTTGGCTGAGAAGTGGGATTCCCCTATGGATGGAACATATCCCCATCTTCCCCTTCACAAGCGGAGCCAACCCCCTGGCCCTTAGGGTGGATCTCAACTAGTCCTGAAGCCTTGTCACCATAAAGTTCATTGACCATAATGGGTGATAAACAATGCCAAAATTTCCACTCTTTGGTTCCATCAGGGAAGGCACTACAAACAGGTTAAGGTGGACCTCAAAATATCTCTTCCACCATTTGACAATGTCCTTAGTCAAGTCAGCAACTCCTCTCTCTCTCCCGCACTATAAAGTGTGTTAGCAAAGCATTGCTTCCCCCTCCAGATATGCCAGACAGTTGGCCAGAATCGGTATTAGCATGAACAAAGGTATTTCTTTGTGGTATCTTTCTGAAGTCTTTCCGGGACAAAGTTTATCATTCATCCGGGCACTGGCACGCTTGCTCTCACAGTAACTGTTTGCTGCCTCACGACTACAAGCCAACCAGGCTCAACAGGACTCTCTTTTCAGACTGACAAACTCCCTTGTTGCTGGTATCCACCACCAGTGCGAACCACAGCTATGAGAAGCATGGCAGACCTTGCAACCAGAGCTACAAGAAGCTATATCTACGATAGAGGCAGAGAACATGGTCCACTGAGACTCCATGTCATCAGCCTCCCCCAGAATCCGAGAGAACTTGTATAGAAGGTGAGAGTTTAATACATTCCTGACTGGGGGCTCTGCCAGATGCTCCCAGCAGAACTCCACTACTTGCTGGTGTTGGCCAAGTCTGTCTGGATTACTCCTCTATCACTTTATTTAATTTACCACCAGTTGGTAATTGGTCGACAGCTTTGCCTCTCATCCGAGCGTCTGAGACAACACACTTTGGCAGAATATGTATTTATTAAAGCAATGCTTGATTTTTGCTAATGAAAAGACAGATTGGTAACACGCTGTCCTTTCAAATTAAGCTATATTGACAAAATGATTGTGATTAATCAAAATCATCATTTGAATATAGACATACTTTGCTATGACAAGAACCCAAAACAATTGAACAAGTACAGCAGAGATTCATATGTGCCATGGTAATTTCTTTTCCTCTTTTTATAGTTTAGAAAGTAAAAACTAGCATTATTTAAACAAAGGTATCCAGAAATGAACAGGAAGAGGTATTCTGAAATTATTTTTATGCTATCTTTCTGCAGAGGAACTTGCAGAGGATGCTAATGCAAGGGGATGCATATGCTTTTAAGGTAAAGTAACAACAGAATGAGTACTCAATGTTTGTAGTTGAATGCCTGGCTGCATAATCTGAAGTAATAGCAGGGCTGCATATTCACCTTTAATCTACATAAAAGCAGTTATATAATTTTTAAAAAAAGTAGTATTATTAATGAAAATCAAGGTGAAATTATTAAACTGCCCAGTGTATTTCATTGTCATAACAATTATATAAAAATAATAAATAAAAATATAGAAAAACTATTAACACCCCCTAAAATGTGTCCTTTATTTTGATTAGCCTCTAACATTAGCTTTCCTTTTCTGTCTGACATTATTTTATAATGGATTTAAAGAAGCCAAAGCTTTACAATGGCTGTATAATCTCATCTAGCCAAAGTCAACCAAAAATAAGTAATAAATAGCTGGGATTTTAAATATAACTATAAAAGAAAACAGGTTCACAAAAACAAAAGTAACTGCTTGCCCATTATAAATAGAATCAGAGAAAGCCTAGCAACATACCCACCGTGCATCTGGTGTCTGTGAGAGTGAATAAATATTCAGGGTGCATGATAGTGGAAGTTGCACAGGTGCATATATTACCTGTATCAAAGCAGCCAGGAGACTAGAGGGATGGTAAAAGGTAAAGACATAAAAGCAACACTACTTAACCGGGCAGCTTTTTGTGTTGGTGCATTTGAACAAAAAATTCTCCATTTTGGATAATAGTGTTATCTTATCTAAATCTGCAAAGAGAGCGGCTTTGTTCTTCAATAAATATACAGTACCTGGATTTCTGGGTAAGACACAGAGGTAGAGTTTAGGTAGGCAGGTGATGTTTTTGTAAGATCAAGTCTGAGGGAAAAATGCATAATGTGGATCTTGCAGACACTGACACCATTTAAAGGATAAGGAAGGTAACAAAAAGATGCACTAACTAGAAATGTTATGGCCAAATCACAGTAGCCAATTTTGTTTCTGACTTTCTGATTCTGACTTTGGCCCATTCTGATTCAGTTTTACAATACTCAAATTTCCTAGTTTGACAATAAATATTACTGTTAGTCTCTTCTACATCACTGATAATAGACTAAGTATAATACAATTTAGGGAAGAAAGGACACATGTAAAGTTATGACAAAAAAACTGTATGCAAATAAAATACACAAATAGAAAAATCTATCATATCCACTTTGGTCCATGGCAAGCCAGATAATGGTTTAGACGTTTTTTTTCTCCTGTACTTTGTTATTCATGTTTATGTTTCAGATTTTTCAATCACTGATGTATCAATTTGACATAAAGCCTAAGTGAAAGAAAAGCAATATCATTATAGGTGTTTGTAAGAAACTTTTTCTTTTAAATCTTAGAACAAAAAACAAAATTAAACAGCAACAATAAAAATTCAGAACAGACATTGACTTAAATTTATACGTTTATCTTTACTATCTGCCATAGAGAATTAATGTTTCAATTTTACCTTTTTGACTAAAGTATGTGGGGACCAACAGTTGCGAAGAAACAGAAAGAGGCTAAAAAAAAAAATACAAAGAAAAAAAATCTGAAATCATAAACAATAGGAGTAAAACACTCAGTTCAACACTGAGTGAAACATTTTGCAAAAATAAATGTGCACAATACTACAACTATTCTTCAGATATTATAGCTATGTGTTAAAAGATCTTAAGGAAAACAAATGTTTTCATTCTCTTCCAACCTTTCGTTTTAACTTCTCACTAATATTCTAAATGGTTGTCTGGTACCACCTAACTTGTTGTCTTCCCCAAATGGTTTGTTATGCCTCTGCTTTCATAGAGCACGTTTACAGCTTTTTAAAACATGCTGTTAAGCACTTTTCCTTTTACTTCAGTCTATTGTCTGTCTATTTGTCTTTTTTGTCAGTGTTTCGGACTATAAATCAAAAGTTTCATTTTATTGAAATTTGCCATTTGGGCTCAGTTAACCATTTGAGCCGAGTTTGGCTGTTTGCTCCATGTTTGCATCTGTCGGCCTCCATAAAAGTTAGAGTTGTTCTGTGAAGCTAGAGGCTCTTGCAAACTACACTTAAAATGATTAATTGCTGTTCAGGACAAAAATGCTTATTATAAATCTTTTTTTAGTGGCATTTGAGACTTTCAGACCATTCTATCTTCATTTATACCATAATACAGTGATTCAGAGAAAAAGCGCCTTCTTTTCCAACAATTGTCATATTTTAACTCTGAAGCCAGTTTCAAGTAATTTTCAGCAGAAATTGCAGAAATATAATTTAAATTAATCACATTTGTGTTTTTCTTTTACATTACTGTAACAAAAACACCAAATATAAATGTAAAGCTGTTCCGGATTAAAACATATTGGATTAGGCAGATTTACTCTGATTGAGATTTCAAGTAAACTTACATTTACTAATCCACCACACCCTAAGAAAGGAAGGATAAAACAGAGCTAAATGTGTAGTTTAACTTTTATTTGTATTTGTATTATTTTGAATGAATATTTAGGAGTGTTCGACTCCAATTATATTATACTGTCTATGGTTTTTCCTGCAACATTTGTGCCTCCTCTTATTGATTTTCTAATATTTCAGTGACACAGAAAAAAACTAACTTATATTTTTAACAGCACATGCTCAAACTGAGGAGTGTTATCAGAGCAATATAAGGTAGTGTTTATGGTGGGATTTAAGGATACACAATATAAACAAATTAGGAAAATGCTTAACTTTTATACTAATGCTGAACATTTCAAATATTATATTAACTTTAACCGAAGGTTTTCTGACTCTTTTTTTTTAAACAATCATACTATTTCATTTCCACAAGCCTCAACATTACAGCTTCTAAAATTATACATCCGGTGTGAGCATTAATATCTTTCACATTCCACCCAGTTGATCCAATACATAACCTATGCACACCACATTAGTCAGTCATACTTGAAATTGCACTTTCTAACAAACATGGTATGCAAGCAGTTTGTAATTAGCTACTGCATTTCAATATATTGTCATCTGGGGAGTAATGAGTAGGGGAGTTGAAGTAAAGTGGCAATGAGATCATCATAAAAGGAAAATCATTTCATTTCCACAAGCCCAATTTCATGGTGTATTTCAAATGCACAGAACCTCACTTCAAATAAATCTTAACTACCTAACTGCTCAGCTGACTAGCAATGACAATTTCTCTTTGACCAATCAAAGAGAAAAAAAATTTATCTAGAAACTCATTAGAATTTTCATCTGCAACACTAGCAGACAAACGTATAAAAGCATTGTGCCGCATGACCGGATTGGTGTTATCTAACAAACCTAGGTCTAACAAATAAGCATGAGAGCTGCACAGATTTTATATGTACAGAATGTCTCTCTTGATATCTCTCCATATGACTGGCACCAGAACTTCAGCTGATTCAAACTGTGGGGAGAAAAAAGTGAAGCGATTGAATTTACACCTCCCACAGAGTTAAGTTTGGTCTGCCATAATTCCTCTCAGAACACACACACAACCACTCAATCACACATACATAAAAGTGAGACAGACAGCGAGAGATTTGCACATCTCCTCTGCCAGTCACAAGAGCGCTACTTTTTCTGCCCTCCTGAGCATGCTGCAAACAAACAGTTCTAGCAATGTAAATGGTGTGGAAAGTACTGCATAGGGACATGATGACCACAGCCATTTCTCCTCAGGGGTGTGGACTAGGAAATGAAAAACATAGCCACTTCCCTTCCAGTCCCTCACCCATTATCTTTTATCTTACCAGCGAGGGATGGCTTTCATGTTTTTCGAGTTTATATCTGCAAAAGCTAAATATATCAATCTCTGCCAGGTCACCCAGGTTGCCATGAGTCTGACAGTCATCTGAGATTATCCTCCTGGTGTTTTAGATTGTTTTGGATTTGTGAAATAAAATTTACCATTTCTATTTTCAGTCATAAAGCAAGCATTATCTCTCTCAAAACCAATAACTGTAAACCAATAACTGAATAAATCTATCCAAGTAAAAGGTGGAAACAATCAGTCATATTGCACTACATGTATCCATCATTTTGCTCTGTTATGCTTCCTGAGACATGCATTCAACAAATCCACTTAAAAAAGATACGTTTAAAAAAGTCTGTCAGGAGGCACAGTTTCCTGTTGACACCGGTCCTTTTGATGGTTAAATCAGACTGAAGATGTAGAAAATATTCTATGTTCAGATGTTGGACTCTCATCCTTTAAAACTTCCTGTCTACCTTTTACTCCAGTGCCTTCATGTCATCTTTGAGACAGTTTGGGATGTCTGCAATGTAAAGTGGAACAAAGTATCCCTCTACACTAACGGCTTCTGATAATGTTGAGAGAGGATGTCTTTTTGCTCTTGCTTCAACAACTAGAAGCCATTCTAAATCTCAAGTTAAACACCAGCAAACTCTAGGTTCTTGCTGCAATACGTACAAACAATGTCTGCTACAAGAGTCAGTTAGGCATCTTGAAGATGTCCACTCACCCTTCTCAAAAGGCTGGCCATTAACTGCTGCTGCTTTCATCTTGAGGGCCTCCCTGGCAGATGTGTCGCAGTGTGAGCCTTTATTAGTATCCTGGTCACTATCAGCTTGGTCACTATCACCATGGCCACTGTCTCTGAGACTTGCTCTTTCTGCGTCCTTAAATGTTGAGCTGCAAAACGGAAAAGACAGAGGGGGAAATTAAATGTAACTTGCCATCACTTATAAACCTAAACAAACACACTCTGACCAGGCAGTGGTCAGGAAGCATCTACGTACAGGGTTTCAACACTTAATATGTACATTTAAAAACTCAATTTCACTGAGTTCTAAGTTCTGTTATTCACTAATTGTTAAAGTACAAATACAAACAAAAAATATATGGACGACACTTCTATAGTGTATGTATGTATGTATGTATGTATGTATGTATGTATGTATGTATGTATGTATGTATGTATGTATGTATGTATGTATGTATGTATGTATGTATGTATGTATGTATGTATGTATGTATGTATGTATGGATGGATGGATCTTACTTTCATATAACAGCATTAAGTTGGAAAAGTAATTCAACCAGCAAAAAAATAAAAAAAACTTTTCTCCATACCTATTCTCTAGACTCAACCAGATCTAATAAAATACATAAATTACATACTTTGTAAAGTGAAGGAACCTCTCTGAATATTTCTCTTACCTTTGAACAAAAGGCTGCCTGCTGCCAGAATAATTTGGCTCTGATGAGAAATTTTCAGTCTGGAAGATTGGAAAAATATTGATATGAATTGAAAATGTAGGCATTTTAACAACAAACACAAAAAACACATCGCTGTAGCCTAAGTAATTAGTATGCACATTTTTAATGAGCTTCAACATGTATTTACCTTTGAATGATAATAATTAATATTCAGAGAAAAATCCTGCAAAATAAAAAAGCTTGACCAGGTGGTGGCAGTAGACCTACAAACGTGGCCATTCCTCCCTCTAGACCTCTCTTGTTACTGTCACAACCATTATGGCTAAATGCCATTTTTTTTTTTATGTTTTAAGCAAAACCCTCATGATATAAGCAAACAAACACAAAAACAGACCAGCTAGCCTAGCTGACTAACAGCAGATTTTCTTTGTGGCAACATGTATTCTCCCTGGCAAGGCAAAGAGTTTAGCATTTGCCACTGTCATCAGAATCTATCCCCTTCTCTCCTCAAAGTAATGTGTTTGTGTTGATCACACCCACATACCCTAGTGACTGGTGACAGTGCCAGGCCTTGTCATCTGTGTTATGATCTCCGAATGAGACTGTCTTGGATATTAACATCGTTTACATCAGATAATTCTGCAGTGCTAAAAAGTCCTACAAGCCCATGCTGTCAAATTAGCATGTTGGCGTTCAAACCCTGCCATCTTTGCAAGGCAAGGCTAGAATCTATTAATGGCAACACCGTGTCAATCCTGGATGTGGATGGGTGGATCTGGCCCACATTTCTAAGGGGGGCAAAAAAATGTGATTGTAAGGTTATGCTGTGCATCTCTCTCTGTCTGCTGCACAATGATTTGGTAATGTGATCAGACAAGCTGCTCAAACACCTGTCCAATCCAACATTTCAAAAGAGTTTTTGTTTTCCCTCTCAATAGCAGCGATTCTGGCAGGGTCAAAGCGGCCTTGCTCAAGACTCATACTGTTTGCATGTCTAACCATGAAGACGTTTAAATTACTGAGACCAAAAGAGCCATTCTGAAGGATAGGACTTCAAATTCAGCAATGATTCTCAAATGCAAAGAGAGAAAGGGAAAAGAAAAACCTTTTTTAGCACAATGATTTTAAAATGCATGATTACAGTTCAACATGTGGTTGCCATATAATGCTTAGTATGCAAAGAGTATAAGTCTAGTTTCAAAACTGGAAAAAAATGAAAGTCATTGTAATGATGTGTTCTCTGTGTCACCGGTTGGGTTTTTCAGATTTGTAAGGCAAAGCAGTGGGTGAAGATAAAAGAGAATAATAGATGGATGAAAATGGAGAATCATTCTCACCTGTATCACTGACATCCTATTTGCCTGAGTATCTGTGCTTAATCCAGCAAAGCTGGAGTGGCAACCCGACCTGGGCACAGTCAGGCTGTTGGGAGTAGTTTTCAGATACATGACCTCTGACCTGGGCAGTGTGAGTGGCAGTGGGCTCTGGTAGTCAAAACATATGGGCGAGGTGATCAAGGATGGGCTGCTGACAACGTTCATTCGGCTCCCGGAATCCCTCTCCTCCATTTCACTCTGCACCAACATGATGTCACTCTTGTTGATCCTTTTCTTTTTCCCCTTCCCCACCGGAGGATTGGAGTACTCAGCCATGCGGCAGTTATAATTCCCAGCATCCTTATCTTGATGCTTGGACTTGACAGCGATGGCAGTCATGACGGCCAGGAGCATGACAGAGATAATGCAGAGGGTAACTATGAGGGGAAGGGACACATCCCAGTGCTGCTCTTCCCCATTCGAGTTAGAACCCCCTCCTGCTGTGGCTTCTGTATTCGCTTTAATGATCAGCTTAGCCACAGCAGATAAAGGGGGTTTGCCATGGTCAGTTACCCTCACAACCAGCTCAACCACTGGAGTAATCTCCTCCCATAGAGCATGGGCAGTTCTAACCTCTCCGCCCATTGGGTCTATCTCAAACAGGTGGTCATCGTTTCCCTCTGTAATCTCATAGGTTAAGTGCCCACTCTCTCCATGGTCATGGTCTACTGCTTTAACTGTAGCAATGATGTACCCAATCCCCACATTTCTAGGTACTGGGATCTCAGCCGTATCATTTTGAAGCAAGGGTAAAATTATAACTGGAAGATTGTCATTTACATCAAGGATGTTGACCCTGACTGCAGAAGTGCTCTCCATGTGAGGAGAGCCTCCATCTTTTGCTTGAACCTTAAACTCAAATGTTTTTGTCTGCTCATAGTTGAAGGAGCGTGAGGCATAAATTGCTCCATTTGTAGGATTAACAGACACATACGTGTACACAGATACGTCTCCAATATGGGACGGCAGTATGGAGTATGACACAGTTCCATTACGACCCACATCTGGGTCGTGAGCCACTACAGAGCCCAGGTATTCCCCTGGGATGTTGTTCTCTGGCACCTGCAGTATGTACAAAGACTTTGTGAAGCGTGGCGCATTGTCGTTCTCATCTAATATTTTCACAGTGAAGGACCTGGTGTTGTTCAAAGAAGGGTTCCCATTGTCTCTTGCAACAATTGTAACATTATATTCATCTTTTGTTTCTCTGTCCAGTGGTCTGTCCGTGAGCAGAGTGTAGAAATTATCATTGTTCTCCTGCAGTCTGAAAGGAACATTTCCTAGAACCCGACACTGGAGCTGACCGTTACGGCCTGAGTCTTTATCAGTCACCCTGACCAGCGCAATGACAGACTCTGGAGGAGCTGCCTCACTGATTGCTCCCTGCCTGACAGAAACAAAACTTATTATGGGCAGGTTATCATTTTTGTCTTGCACTTTCACAGTAATTTTGCAATGTCCTGGAATCGGATTAGGCCCAAGATCCTTTGCCTGCACATCAAACTCTATGATTGGATTTTCTTCAAAGTCAATCTCTCCCTGGACCTTGATGACGCCAGTGTTTGGGTCTATTGAGAACAAATCTTGTATTCGCTCAGATGCATATCCAGTGAAGGAATAAACCACCTGCCCGTTGCTTCCCTCATCCTGGTCAGTGGCATTCAGATCTATAAGTATTTTTCCAGGGGGAGAATTCTCTGGAATCTCTAATATATAGGAGGATTTTTCAAAAACAGGGCTATTGTCATTCGAATCAGTCACTCTGACGTTGATCTGCATGGAGCCTGATCTCGGATACTCCCCGCCATCAACTGCAGTGAGAAGAAGGGTGTGATGACTCTGATCCTCCCTATCCAGGGGTCTTTGAACCACCAGTTCTGGGTATATAGTCCCATCACCCCTCACTTTTAAATCCAGAGAGAAGGTATTGTAATCATCTCTTGTGACCTGATAAGTCTTTATCCCATTTTCCCCAGAATCCAAGTCATGTGCGATTGTGAGGGGAAAACGGGTCCCAGCAGCTGCGTTCTCAGAAATATCAATATTGACATGATCTGAAGGGAAACCAGGGGAGTTGTCGTTGATGTCCTGTATATCAATCTTGATCATGCAAATCTCCTTGTCATTCGCGAACACCTCCATGGAGAGCTGGCACTTTGGGTTGCGCCTACACAGCGTCTCCCTGTCAATCCTTTGTTTGGTTAAAATTAGTCCACTCTCAGGGTCAACATCCACCAGATGTGGGGCTGAATTCTCCAGCACCCTAAAATTAGATTTTTTCCCTCTCTCTATAGTCCCATAACCACCGTCTTTTGCTATATTCCCTATAACAGTTCCAGGTCCCTGCTCCTCTGGGACGGAATAATTTAGGTTTTTTAACGTGAGGGCTTTCACCCACAGCAAAAGGAAAACGGGTGCAGAGAGACGCATCCCTTCTAAGTATATATGCAGCAGTGGTAGACTGGAAGAAAAAAAGAAAGAAAGAAAAACAAAACAAAAAAAATTTGGTTGACTTTCAACCTGTTGATTAGGAGAAAAAAACCAAGTGCTCTACACCCTCACAGGGCATGTGTTTCACGCGCTTCTCCCACTAATTAGGTATGAAACCGATCCCTGAACCGTGCTCTTCCTTTTTAATTTGGATCTTAACCTTCTTGGATGCGATGCAGCTGGGATGAACTCTTTCTGTAAACAACGATGACCGCTCGACGACACCTGGCGTATAAATTAAATATCAAATTCAGCACCACTACAAGAGACTCTCTTTGCTTTCCCCCCAAACGTAAAGTGGGGGTCTGTTTATTTGGTGTGTAGGTGTGCATGTATGTGTGTGTGTGTGTGTGTGTGTGTGTGTAGGGGGGGGACTTGATGAATAATCGATGACTATAAAGTATTCATATTCCCAACCGCATCCAAGGTTAAAGCGTTTAAATCTCGTGGTTGAAGGTTAGAGCGCGGCTTACAAAAGCGCATTGCCCTCATGCGACATCTACACCTAGGCTACTGCGAAACACTGACATGGCCATTCAAAATGCAGCAATTGCCATCCACATCGCATGTTACTTTCCTCCTTTCTCCTGTGCGGCACACTGTTGCACATAGGCGTTCGCTCCGCGTAGCCCCATACACAGTCTGCTCACCAAGTAGAAGAAAATCAAATAAGGAGAACGCAATAAGCAGCAAGCTGAGATATAGTCCAGATCCAACCTTTTGTGCTCAAGAGCGTCTGCGACTTTTGCCCGATGATTGTCCTATAATCAGTCCAGTAATCCCATAATCCAGTCCAATTGGACCCGGTGCTCTTCCATCCTTCATTCCAGACAATTCCCTTCAGCACCGACCCGTGAAAAAAAAAAAAAAAGAAAAGAGGAAAACGCGTAGAGGTGGTGGAAGATTTCAGATAATCAAAATTAATCGCTTCTCCTGCGCGCACAGGTTTCTCTTCTCTCCGCGTCAACTGTTGAAACCCGCTACCCTCACTGTGTTCAGCTCTTCTGACCGGAAGCCTCTCGAAGCTCTTGCAACGCACTCCAGCGTGTTTCTGAGCGCATTTAACATAGTTTCTGATCGTCTTCCAGCGAATGAGTGAGCAGTGACAGATCTTTGCCTTGAGGGTTTTTTTTCTCCGATAGGGTCTGGCAAGATCGCATGAATAAAGACTGTTCTAGTGCTACGTGATTCATTTACTGATGTGCGCGCAGCGAGCATCAGCATCACAGGGAGGAAACGTGCTGGAGGATGTTGCTCCTGATACGTGTCGAAGTGAACCATAGGGGATTGGAGATATGTTTCGTGAAATGTGCCGTAGGAAGAACAGAAATAACTTGACAAGTGGGGACAGAGACGGTCCGGTTGTTTATAGGGCCTTGGAGCAAAAACTGCTTTCATGAGGAGGGACCACTTGTAGCCACTGGCTGCCACAGCACCAAAAGGATCTCCTTCTAAATCCTCCCCTCTTGATCATTTCTAAATCATGAAGAAATCACTTTTTATTTTGTCAAACATGTTCAACACCCTGCAGTATACACTTATTTCCTTAAAAAAAACTTCATATTGTTTTATCAACCATAAACTAAAATATGAATTATTTGAGTTGTATTTTATAAGCTAATAAAGTCCTACAAATGAGTGCTACAGTGGAAGAAAAAAAAGTTACATGGCCTTATATATTTCAAAAATCCAAATCTGAAAAGTGCGGTGTACACCTGCTAGCAGGTATAGAAAGGTACAGCTCTAATATGATATGCCGAAACTAAGAAAGATTCCTGGATAGGTGTTGAAATGTTTCAGAAAAGCGGAATGAATATCTGATTGCCTCAAATTTAACTCTGTTGTATTGTTATACTGAGGTATGTGTCTAACATCTTTGCACACCTGGAGGCTGTCTTTTAGAATAGAATAGAATAGAATAGAAAAGAATAGAATAGAATAGAAAAGAATAGAATAGAATAGAAAATCCCTTTATTGTCCCACAATGGGGAAATGCAAAAGATGGTAGAAAAAATGGTCACATAGATGTGGATTTCAGAAAAAATGTATTAAGAATAACATAATAATGAAGAGTTAAAGATAAACAATGAAATACTGTACAGTAAAGTGTTTTAAGAATATAAAAATATGCACCATTGAGAATAAATAACCAATATACAACTATGGACATTTTTACATTGATGGATATTTGAAAATAGGAGCAACATCAGAGATTTGCAAATAGACAGCAGCATGTTTTTTAACTAAGGTAGAAACTGTGCAAAATCTGCATGAATCTAACAACTTTTTGTGGTTGTTGGAAACAGTGGTGGTTATAAATTCTTACAGCTGCTGGGAGGAAGGATCTGTGATAACGCTCCCTGGTGCATTTAGGGTGCAGCAGTCTGTCACTGAAAGAGCTCTCCAGTTCTGCAACAGCTTCATGCATGGGGTGGGAGACATTATCCAACAGAGATGTTAGTTTAGTTAGGATCACTTTGTTTCCCACCTCCTGCACTGAGTCTAGAGGGCATTTAATCACGGAGCTGGCCTTCCAGATCAGCTAATCCAACCACTTTCTCTCAGCTACAGATAAGCAACTGCTCCATCAGACAGCTCCATAGAAGATGGCGGATGCCACAACAGAGTCATAGCAGGTCTTTAGGAGCGCCCCCTTCACTCCAAAAGACCTCAATCTCCTCAGCAGGAAGACTCTGCTCTGACCTTTCTTATACGGTGGCTCAGCCCAGTCCAGTTTACTATTCAGATGAACATCTAGTTACTTCTATGTCCATTCTTCTTTGTAAAATAGCTTAAGCTCAGTTAGATCCCATGTAATCACCAGTTTTCAAGTTTTAACAATGATTGTAGGTCTGGACCTATAGTGAGTCATTTTACAGTACACACAAATATGTTTGGATCTGAACCATTCCATTGCATCTCTTGCTGTATGTTTAGAGATATTCTTCTCTGGGATGGTGAAGCTCCTTATTAGTTTAAGTAATTAGCAGCTTTTATCAGGTTACTTCACAGCATTTCCCTGTATTCAGCTCCATTCATCTGACCATTACTGTAACTCTGAACACCTTCTCTGTTCCTGACCATGAAAAGCATCCCGACTGAATGATATCATTTTTTCAGTGTGATTTTCAGTACTAATTAATCCCCACGTAAAGCAATTTCTTAGAGATGTTTTGGTTGCATTAACATAAAGACCAGATTTCTGCAGTACACAACTACTGCAATAGTTGTACTGTCACTGTATTGTCCAATGGTAGCTGTGGATTTCTGAAGATTGTGCCAATGTGTGCTATAGATTTGAAAAATACTTATTGCTGACATGGTGTTACACATGTTAAATTTAAGTTTTCCAAATAGGCGGAAAGTAAGATAGATTGTGGTGTTCTTGATGTCATTGAAGCTCCTTAGGTATTCATAACTTAAGAACCTTATTAATTATTAAAAACAACAGCCTTACACCTGTCTCTTCTGTTTGTTCCTCGTTTTCATCACTGCTTTGGAGAAAATTCAATCAGAAGATAAAAAGAGAAGGAGACAGACTGTGGATGTTTTCAGGATAATCTCTGTAAAGGACATAAGACAACTGCTTATTCCTCTGAAAAAAACAAGGCTTATTTCACAGCTCAAATATCACAGCTGTTGGTATAACCTGCCTTATGCGGCTATCACATTGCTTATCCACATCAATCTCATATCTCATAACGAAAAAAGATGGACTGACATTTAGTTCACTCAGCATTTCAACAATATGACATTTGCATTTTTATTCTCACTTGACCACATCTCACTGACGCACAGGAGGGTGGGGGTGCATGGTGGGAAGCCATGCAGGTACCATACAAGAGCAATTCTGAGAAGCAGCTGTGTCAACATAGGGGCCCGATTACTGTGGTCTGCTTCCTCATTTAATATCATGTTGCTTAAAATCTAAATCAACCTTGAGTTGCTTCTCAGTTCATTTTCGATGTTGGAAACATGACTGCTTTCCTCCTGTGGGGAACATCAACTTTGGCTGGCCCCAGTGCAGGCTGCATAAATTGGTAATTTCTGCAGGTATGAGATAAGGACAACAAAGGGAAACTAATTATCATTCAGTCTATGTTAAAACCTCAGGAAAGAGCTGCTATTGACAACTGTGTCTGCATTGTCACAGTCATACTATTTAATATGATCTGAACTCTAAATGAGAGGGTGGTTTACATCCATAATAAATAGGGCACATCCTGATGTGAGGCTTTGGCTGCCTTGTTCTTCTAAAAACACACTGACTTTGTCTTGGATAACTTACTCTAATGAGACCACGGAAACTGACCTGGTATGAAATGCATTTTCTGCTGCTTTTTTCAATTTTGTTTAACTCCAGTAACAATAGTCTGCTTCAGTTGTTCCTTGACAAATTGATTTTTTCTTGAAAGCACATTATTCCAATGGCGTAAAAACCATACCTGTTGTAATTCTGGCTGGAAATGACAAACTGTGGCTATGCTCTGTTTAAGCACACTTGTAATATCTTGGCATCTTTCTCATGTGATTTACTTACCACTCTGCGCGAGCATGATTAAAGGTGAGATTAAATTGTTTATCATTCCTTTCCTTTTTCTAGTTTCTGTCTGTGGCTGCACCACAAAGCTTGCTGCACACAGAAATACTGATTGGGGGGCATTGGTGGAGGTGGGGGGGAGGAATGATGATCAAGAAAAGCCACTGAATCTTACAGCAGAATAAATGAGTCCAAGAAAAAAGTCTTAATACAATATAGAATAAACAAATCAGATATCCTCACAATAAAGTAATACAGTAGTTATACAGAAAGGTCTCTTCAGTCATTACTCATGCAAAACGTCTTCTAATTGTATATTTATATTATTATGTTTCATAAATATACAGCAACAAACTATATTCTGTTTTTTAATACATTTTTGTATGCAATTGACCAATGATAATTGAATTGATTGAAAATGACACATTATTTATAAATTATTCGAAGTATAAAGAGTTTAGCATGCACTTGTATTTAGGAACCTAATATCTATCACCTCCTCCCATCCCCTTAAAAAAAGAAAGAAAGACAAAAATGTATTCAGTACTTCACTTCAAAAGCCACCTTGTTAGGATTAAATACACACGTTTCATTTAATCACAGCATAAGTACAACTTTTTGTCATTTTCAAAGTATTTCATAATTCTTGAGGTGAATCTACATCCATGAATTTAATAATAAATTTAAGCAATTGAGGTCAATAAGCAGAAAAAAAACAAGCAAATAACCATAATTTAAATTTGGAAAATAACAATCTTAGTCAAGAATCAGAAGATCATGTTATACAATTGAAAATAGCAAAGTAGAATTAATTTCCAGTTCAGAAAAGGGTAGGAGGAAAAAATTATTACAAATTCCTATCCCTATGTAGCCTGTAGCCTATATATCTATATTCTTGTTGACAGGACGACTGTTAGTCACATACTCCACAAATCTGGCTTTAATAACAGAGTGACAAGAGGAAAGCAATTCTTGAAAGAAGGCCATAAAAATCTTGCCTGCTGCAAGACAATTAAATAACTCTTAAACAGAACAAGGCGATTTAGTCAAGTGAGACCTAAGAATTATATTTTTCTCCTATGTGCAAAATGCTTTGTGTGGTTAAAAGCTATCACAATACACATAAAAAATAACAGACTATTTGCAAAGTGAAACATGATGGTGGCAGCAACATAATTAAGGATGCTTTCTTTTGACAAGGATGTTAAACTGGCCAGAGTTGATATACGTAAATATGTATATTGTCAACTACATGGTAATTTTGGGGGAATAACTGTTAGAAGTCTTAAAAGTTTTGAGCCTGCAATATTTTTGCAAGGAAAAAACATTGAAACTTTCAGTCTCTAGATACTGTATGCAAACTTGTTAGAAACATCCCAAACTTGCAGCTGCGGCTTTAACCGAACAATAGTTAGGTTCCATGAAGACTTTGACTTAATATTTGAAATCCATATATATATATATATAAATCCACCCAATCATTTTTAGAGCCATTACATTAAGTATAAGGAACATTTTTGACACTAACTGGTTCCACTTGATAGACATATCAGACTGAAAGAAGCCATATACATGTAAGTCCGTTTTCCAGAGATAGTGTATTATAAAATAAGATATATGCCATCTTCTTTTAACACACAATGTACACTACTTAGCCTATTTTGAATAAAGCTGAAATCAGCTGTTTTTCACCTAAGATTTCAATAAAATCCATTAAAGCTGGTGATGAGCAAAATTAAGCATAGAACATTTGACAAACAGCAAGTAGAACTATTGCACCTTCACCAGGAATTATAAATATGCAACCCCATACCGTAATGTTGAGCTTAAATTGTTATAATGTAAGCTCTATATTACAATAATGTAGATTTATATGCTGCAAAAACAGTCTGTAACTCGTATAATTCCTGTGACATTAATTCTCAGAAAGGTATAACTCTTAAAGGGACAGCTCATTAAATGTTTCCCCCCCAAAAATCTATCTCCAATATTTGTAAGAAGCCATGCAGAAAATTTTAATTCTATGCGTCAAGGTTTTGAGAAGTGAACCCCTGACACTTTTGCTTCTCATCAGTTGGTACAATGCAGCACAGCATTGCAGAAACAGCAATATGGGAATACTTTCAAAGTGACCTGAGAAATAGTTCACTATGGTGTAATATTATAATGCTTTGAAAGCTTTCATTCTGTCAGAGTGGCTGCTGTGATCTGAACTACCTCAGGTTAAAGCTAAAAAAATATTTGGAAGAGACTGTTGAAAAGATCATATTTCTGTTTGATGTATCTGACGCACACTTTGTTCTTTTTTTAAATTGTAAGTGTTCATATTTTCTCTTCCCTGCCAACAAATCTAACAAAAAGAAAAAAATGAGCAATGTACAGACGCTACTAATGTGGGCTTTTGAGTGTAGCAGCCAATTGTTTATCTCAGTAAGTGAATTGTTTCATTTGTTTACCACCTCAGAGCAGTACAAATTGCTTCGGTGGATGGTGGACATCTAAATCAAATGGCTAACTCCAGTGAGGTTAGAATCCTGAGTCCAATCTCTGGTTAAACTAAGCTTTATTTAAGTCAAAAAACAACTGTGGTTGTATTTACTATCCTTTTGGTTTCTTTTTATGATAGATGCGTGCAGCAGGTTAAGGATGAGAATGTCTTAACCAGCTAGATTTACTGTCTAATGAAAAAGATACAATGTTTAAATGAGAAAAAATATGCTTCTTACTAGATATATAGGATACAGGCTTCCTTTTCAGTGTAGGGAAGTGTTTATCAGGTTTGGAAAAGTATGGAAAAAAAGATTTTGAGTTTAAACAAACAAATCTTAATTAACAACAGAGTAAATATTTTTAGGGTCCCATTAAGAATTGTGTACCAATTCTGTGGTAACCAATTGCAGCAAATGCATCACAAATAAATAACAATGTATGAAAGAAATACAAAAAAGCAAATACAAAATTTATTTAGGCCTGCAACCATTAAATTAAAAGACTTTTATTTGCCAAAATATAGACAATCATGTACACAAAGAACAGTATTTAAACATCACTACAAGCGGTATTGGGGTGTTCATTTATGTAAAAAACATGGAAATCAGGGTATATATATATATATATATATATATATATATATATATATATATATATATATATATATATATATATATATATATATATATATATATATATTCAAACTTTGAATTGCCATAAGTTTTCAAATAAAGAATTCCTCCAAAAGATTTTGAAAATACCCTGCAAGAGACTGGCAGCATGTCTGGGTGCAACCCACCTTTCACCCATAGACTGTTGGAGGCAGACACCAACCCTAACCTGATTGATAACCTGGAAAAGATGCCTTTCTTTTTCTTCGAAAGCATTGTTTCTTTGTATGTATTTTGTCTTATTAGATACATTTTTGTTATTTGCCGCATATTTTTTTTTATTTGTGCATTTGTAGTGCATATCCACACCCTGACTACCATACCATTTTATCTAAACTATGTTTTTATTATAGCAGAACATATAATTTAGGAACATGCAGATTTTCTTTAAGTTATATTAGCTCTTCCGAATTAGTTTAGTATAAATGCAGTTTCAGAAAAGACAGGGTTCTGACACTGTTGCACAGGGTGGCTTCTTCCTTCATTAGGATGAACATGGAAGCTGTTGTTTATTTTTAGTCGATCCCACACACAACACCCTGCTGTTATAATTCGCTAGCATGCCAAATGTGCATTAATCTCCAGCTGAAAATAGAGCTCAAGAAATGTCCTCTTTATGATTAAGTCCTGAAACCTAGGCTGTCAAATAAGCTATTTGTGGTCACACTGATTAATACATATCAACCATGTCAGATATATGGTAAAGCTAATAAAAAAACCAAAACAAGAAAGTTGTTTAATTAAGAGCTCTACAATGGTTGTAGATTTCTGAAACTTGAACTTTGTTTTTTATTTTCTTAATAAGGAAGGCTACTCTGCACAGTATAATCTCTGCTGAGGAGGCAAATATATCAGAAAAAAAATCTATCATTAATTGTGTTTTTGACTTATTTTATAAGCTAAAAGGGATAATCCAGGTCATTTTAAATTGGTGTTTTGTTTATGAGCAACAAATATCCTAATTTAGACAGATTTAATTTGCTGATGAGAACACGGTCAAGAACACAACAGACCTCTAAAATAATAAAACTTGTGAACAGCATGTTAAATACGTTTATGTGAAATAATTTAACTGATATTTAAATCAGCATCATATTTAAACAGGAAAAGTGTTGTATTATTTAGTTTCATTATCATTTAAAGCTAAGACCTAATAGGTCCACATTTTCAACAATGACAAAGCAAAAAGAGAACTCCACAGCAGTGAAAACATTACATTGTTGCTCACACAGTCCACCCCATTCGTCCCTTTTTGTGGTTTGATAGTAGAGAAAAAAATTATCCAGTGGAGCAGAAAGTGTGAAAGAGTTTCATAAATTGTCTGGATTACTGGATTAATACCCACATGAGTAGCTTGGACTAGAAGACTACATGTGTCTCAGCTCTCTCTTTACCACAACAGACTGGTGCAGTGTTCGCATTATAGCAGCATCCGTAACAATCTATCTTTTGGTGTCCCACTGCATTCTCCCCTCATTTGTGAACAGGACCCAAAAATACTGATAGTCCTCCATTTAGGGAAGGAACTCTCCTGCAACCCGAACTGAACATGCCACCTTTTTCCTGTTGAGAAAAATGGGCTAGGCTTGGAAGGACTGACTATTATCCTGGCTGCACTTGGCCACAATCCACCCCGGTGCATACTGTAGGTCTTGGTGAGAGGGAGCCAGCAGAGCAAAATCTGGTTCAAAAAGCGTAGCATTTGGCTGCGTTCAGAAATCATGTCCTTAAAGGTTATGAATAGAACCCCAGCAATAGAAGAGTCCAACACACACCGGGAACAGGTCTGACTTAATGCCGACAATGCAGACCAAGCTTCTGCTCCAGTTGTATAGAGACCCCTAGATAAGAGCCCCCAACTTTATACTCCTGAATGAGCTGGGTTCTAGAGCCCAGGAATTAATTGGAGATGAGCCTGTTTATTGCTTGCTAGTATTGCTCGACCTCCTGCACACATCTGCAGGAAATAATGTGACATTATTCTTCAATAAGTTTAGAAGCAAATAAAAAACAATGAATAGATTGAAAAATATTAGTTAAGCAGGATATAAAGGTAGCTATGCAAAAAATAAGAACACTACTATTTTTTAACACAATGACTTCCTTAGTAATGTCTCTGTTCTAATGTTGCAATATTTGTCACTTACAACATGAATACAAATATTTGAAATGCCTTTTTTTTTAAATAATTTTTTTTTAATGTAGATAAATAGTATTAAATTGACATAAAAATTCTCCATTAGCCGTCCACTTGTGGGTCGACAACTGCTGTTTTATTTAATTTAATTTTTTCAAATGAACCCAAATAGCAGAGCTGCTTCACTGCCTCTGAGTGCAACCAAACCATCCTAACACAGCTCACAAACCTTGTTATCGTGATACATGTCGAATAAATTGTTTTTGTTACAGACCAGATGTGGATTTGCATATAAATGCAAATCCTCAAGGGTCAGTGTTCCAGCTCTCCAATACGGCAGTTCTGACTCAGAACTCTGGATTCGAGCTTCGCTCTCCAGAGTGTAGGGGTTAAAGGGCAGATGTTTTTGCATCACGTTTTTTTTTAAAAGTGCTTTGGAGGTTTAAAAGTTCAGAAAAACCTCTGCAAATCATCAGAACTGACATTGTTGTTTGGAAGGTTATTTGATTCCTCATTGCATTCAATGTGGGTTTTCTTACTGGTCGGTACTATATGTCTAAAAGATTCTGAACCTATTTGCGCTATTGGAAGTTAGGAATCAAGAAAGTGTGTGTGAAGAATATATATTTCTAAAGGATTAATGCAAATGTAAACCTCAAACCTTGCAAATTACCTGCTCATCAATCAGTCAGCAAAACACGCACTGCATGGATTGAACCACGGAAGGACTGAAACTAATGAACATTTCTTAACAGTTCGCTTCAAACATTTAAGGCTGAGTCATGAATATAATTATAGGAATGTAGAAAACAACTACATGACCTTAAGTGGGTTGACTGACAGTTGTAGAGTTTCGGCATCTGCAATAACTAAGCTGAAGTCTGAACATTTAATTTGTCGCACAGACATTTCAGAATTATTCATGCTGGCTGGAAAATGAGCCAAAATGTCAGTCATACAGTCAAAAATATTGAACAGGTGTTATTAATGTGATCTAAGGTACTATTTTTTTTTCTTTGTACTACTTGCATCTTATGAGGTTGCACATTACTTTTACATTCTGGTATAATAAACTCAATCATTTATGTCAGCTTCCAGTTAAAATTTAAAGCAAAGATGGTAATTGCACATATACTTTGGGAGTTACTAAACACTCATACATTATCAGCAAATCTATACTATTTACCATTTAATCAAGAACATTTTGTTAAGGAATCTGGTACTGTATAACAAATTAGACTTTTAATTGTAAAAAGCCCAAGCTACAAAGTCTACAGTATTGCAAGCATAAGGAAGAATCACTCCTCTACTAAAGATGCATTGATTATTCATCCCATTAACGACCTCACATCTTAAGTTGTTAGACCTCAGCATTCTGTCTACCATGTAACTCAAGAGACTCCAGGAACAATTTACTGCTTAAATTTTCTGGACCAGCTTATAGCACATGCTTGTAGTCTTAGATGATCAAACAGAAAGTATAGATTTTTCCTGTTTTATTTTGTATGTGGAGATAAGAGTTAGGCTTACAGTACAACTTTGCAGCTCAGCTGAGAGGCCTTGTTTCTTGTTGCTGGAGGGCCAAAACATACTCAATGTTTCCAGGCTTAATACAATGTCCACATGTTAAACTATTGTGTGCTTAATCAAACAATAAGATCAACACTTTTCTCAGTAAATGCATTTCTAATGGAGCTACTGAGATAAAGTTAACCATGAATGTCCATAACAGTGCAAGTGGTACTTCAAGCAAACAGATTGAAACTAATTAGTGTATTAACAGCGCGTAATAAGATGTCACAGTGTGTATTTATTGGACAGTTAAGGAGGAAGAAGTGCAAAAAGGCATACACAGACAATATGCTAACTGAAATCTATACTAAGAAGAGAACTCTCCCGCCAATAAAAGCAAATGTATGTTTCTAAAAATCAAGTTATCCTACAAGATGCAGGACCGGTAGAAATATTATGCTCTTTCAGTCAAACACAATCATATTATTGCTCAACAGTTATTGCATTGGTTACAGACATATTTCTAAATTCTCAATGTTTTACTGAGTGCTATGGATGCCAAAAACTAGGACTATAAAATATTATTTTAACAATATACCATTCACCACCAACTGTTTCTTGCAGGATTCATTATGAAAGAATCCTAAAAATAATCAAGACCATTATGGTAGAGCAAATTTTTCCTTGTAAAAACAATGTAAAATGTAAAAAAGCCTATCATAAACCAAATATTCCAGTAACTTACAGATCTAAAAAATTCACGATTTGGTTGGAACTATTGAAAAAATGTACAAAGCATAAAACAACTTGTTTCCAGACAGTTTTCATAAATATAAATGAAAATAAAAATAAAGCAGAGGTGTATTTGTATTGTCTATCATAGCATAGCACCACACATCATCCTCAAAACACTATGTCAACAGTAAAGTGAGTCGATAAGATCTATGTGCTGCATTTGTTATCACCAGTCACTGCTTTTGTCCAAAGTTTAAAAAAATTTCAGTACAGTATGTACTAAATCCTTCTTCCGTTTAATCATTTTGCTTTATCAAACATAACAGGATTTTTTTAACTTCTTTTTTTACTTCAATGTGCAGACTCATTTAATTCTATGTGACAGCTGATGTATCCCAACATCAGCTTCATTAAAAAAATTTGTTCATAAAAAAGTATCAATGTGACACTACTTTTTCATTACAATATTTACTATTTTCTCCATGCTAAATACTGAATTGGGTTATAACCTAATGGCAGTGATAGGAAACATTGGACAAATCAAGGAAACCATCCGCACAGGTGGCCCTCAGGAATCCGTCATCCAGGAATCACACAGCCAGGCAGACGGGCTTTGAGCCAGTTCCCATGTCAGAGGATGAAGAGAGCACATCCAGCTAGTCACAGTCAGAGAAACAGGACAACTTTGAAAAACAGGCCGATCTCGAACATCTATAAACAAAGGTGTTGATGGCAGCAGCACAACTCATATTCCTCTCCAGGATAAAGTCACCTCCAAACGAAACAGACCAAATTCAGCTACTATGAGAAAAGCAGAGATAACATAGTGTTAGAGATTGAACCAACAGATTCTGCAGAGTGTGAGAATAGAGATAGAATGAAGCAGAATGATAAAAAGGGGTCGCTATGTCCTCCAGGAGCCTAAGCTTATAGCAGTATAACTTTAGAGAAAATTCAGGATGACTTGAACCTCTCTAACTATCAGCTTTATCAAAAAAGGAAAGTATTAAGACTACCCTAAAAGTAGACAGCGTGCCTGCCTTATGGATTAAAATTGGTAGTGGGTTCCACAGGAGAGGAGTCTGATACCTAAAGGATCTGCCTCCAATTATACTTTTAGAAATTCTAGAATTACAAGAGCCCCGCCTTAAAGTAACAAATGCATGGACTAGTTTCTCAGCATCACCCCTGGACAGGATATTTCTATTTTGCAATATTCCGCAGATGAAAGAAGGAAACTCGATTAAGGAAATCCTATACCTCTTTGTTATGGGATTTATATATTTATCTCATATATATATATATATATATATATATATATATATATATATATATATATATATATATATATATATATAGATATAGATATAGATATAGATATATATATACCGGTATATATATATATATATATATATATAGTACTTTCAATGTCACAGACCTAGAATTTTTGTATTTTAATCCAGCTTGCTGCCTTCTTTGCTCAACTATAAACGTTATCTTACTTGGAATGAAATATTTAATTATTAAGAACTACAATTAAAAGGATACATTATCTTGGTTGTGTTTGAGTGAATTTGCAGCATTACTTACACATTGTTCCATTCTGGGCTTCACAATGGCAGTTTGGTTAGTAGAGATGATCCAGTGACGCTGTTTTGGGTTCTAACCTAATCCCAGCAATTTCTACGTCTTCTGATCTAAATATATATATATTTTAAATGCTCTTGTTAAATGTACTTTTGGTGTTTTTTTTAGTCATAGAGTTGCATAATACTATTTTGAATAAACCTCATAGGCACTGTCAGAGATACAGCTACATAATGTGAGCATTTATTTTATTTACATGTATACAGACTGTGTGGTGAAAAGGAAGAGTGTAAGAGAGGCATAATGGATTTTAACCGATTCTAACAGAAGTGTAAAAAACACTGCTATTTACTTTTCGGCTTATGTGGGTGTTAAACATTGTTCAAAGTCTCTGAAAAGTCTGTACATTAAATAGCAAAATTACTTTGCAATGGTGTAATTTAAAAAGCTGTCTAGCCGGTAACGATTTGGAAGGAGATGAAATTTAAGATACTGTGTGAGTAAGAGATGGAGAAAAGTCCCATAAAACAAATTAAGATTTAAGGTTATTGTTTTGGTAAAACCAAATAAAAAAACATGTAGAAGATTTAGAATGTTTTAAGAAATTTTTATTGCTAAATAGATCTGTTAGCGCTGTTGGTGTCGCTCAAAGTAACAGTCGACTTAAGCATTTCCTACTTTGTTCAATTTTACTGGCAAAACTGGTATTACATTACTGGCATTGTAGGTCTAGTTCCTAGTAATATAGGGTTATGCTTGAATGTTTACATACCCTTCCATTAAAGACAGAAAAACCTCTGCTGCCATTGAAATAAATAGAATACATATAGCAGTACGTATATAGATTTTTTATGTTCTTTTTCCATGTCTATCGTCTTTTTTGTTCCAGTAGTCCAATTTCATGGTGGATTCCACCCCAAATTCAGTATCCACAGACAAGAAGCACAAAGAAGGAGGCAGAGGCCTAGTGAGCCACCGGTGAAGATGAACATAAAAAAAAAAAAAAAAAAAAAAAAAAAAAAGAAAAAAAAATAAAAAATAAACCGACAGATAGCTGAAATGGGTGATATGACTAAATCCTACCAATAGTTAGAGAGTCCTTGGCTGAGTCAAAAAGCAGTGACCATGGCAGCACAGGAGCATACATTGCAAGATCCTAAGTGCAGGTTATGCAAAAAGCCCCCAGAAAAAAAAAAAAAAAAAAAAAAAAAAAAGAAGAAGATGAACATCCAAATTTCAAGAATACATCAGGAAGATGGCTGCAAGGGATGAAGCGGTTAGTGAAGGTCAAACACAGTGGAAGCTGGAAATTAAGGAACTGGAGGAACCATCATGGGAGGAAAACCTCTGCAAGGGATGTTCCACCGACAGATAGCTGAAATGGGTGATATGACTAAATCCTACCAATAGTTAGAGAGTCCTTGGCTGAGTCAAAAAGCAGTGACCATGGCAGCACAGGAGCATACATTGCAAGATCCTAAGTGCAGGTTATGCAAAAAGCCCCCAGAAAAAAAAAAAAAAATAAATAAAATAAATAAATAAATAAATAAAAAAAAAAAAAAAAAAAAAAAAAAAAAAAGAAGATGAACATCCAAATTTCAAGAACACATCAGGAAGATGGCTGCAAGGGATGAAGCGGTTAGTGAAGGTCAAACACAGTGGAAGCTGGAAATTAAGGAACTGGAGGAACCATCATGGGAGGAAAACCTCTGCAAGGGATGTTCCACCGACAGATAGCTGAAATGGGTGATATGACTAAATCCTACCAATAGTTAGAGAGTCCTTGGCTGAGTCAAAAAGCAGTGACCATGGCAGCACAGGAGCATACATTGCAAGATCCTAAGTGCAGGTTATGCAAAAAGCCCCCAGAAACAACCCAGATGGCAGAAACAACCCAGAGCTGGAGATGAGATCTCCAGCTCTGAGCTAACACGTGTGCATCTGTTGACTGGTGTGTTGGTTCACTGTTCAAGGGCAAGGGACTTGCATTTGTCTTGGACAGTTTGATATTTCTGATTATATTTATTAACAAAAAATCAAAATCAAGATTTTATTTTACAAAATTGTATTTTTTTGCTATTATAACTTTTGTCAGTTTTGGGTTATTTGAATTACTAGTATGAATTCATCATTTTCTTTAATGGGAGGGTATGACAACTGTCCAACACATCTATATATACACCAGTGTATCATTTGGAAATGTTGCCAAGTTGGAAAACATAGATACAGTAGTTCCCCAAGTAAAGATTTTCAAATTTAAAAGCCATCCATAGATGCTTAGAATAAAATAGGCAATGTGCCACTACTAGTTCTCATCTGTAAAACATGTGCTAGGAATGGAGAATGCAAATCATTTTGATCAGAAAACACCTTACATGTTTCATTCCCAGTATCTTTTGGTGCAACAATTCCTACCTTCATGTCTAATATCAGCAGCTTAAGTGTAAAATTCACAACCAAGGGCAAGGCAATTGATGGTTTATGCTTCATATAAATATTTTTGAGGTAAGGGTTGTTTTGAAATGATAAAACCAACTTTGGTTTTGGTGTTTTTCTAACTAGTTGCTACTGTAGCTTCTGTTTCTAAGGCCAATTACTCTGAAGTTGCATTAAAAGAAGACGAGTTATTCACTGCAGGTAGGAAATTAACTGCTTAACTGCTGTTATTAAATAACTCTAAATTGTCCTGCATTTCTTTATCAGTAAAGTAAATGAGGGTAACACTAGAGATAAAAGATCCATTAGTGTTAGTTTGAGCATTTAACAAATGTTTCATTGAATGTTTTCACTGTGTTTAAACTAGCAATTAGCCATAATCTGCAGAAGGCTTTTTACACCCTTGTGGAAAACAACAACCTCTAAGCAATACAATTTCTATGTTTTTATGGTGTTCAAATTATGATTTTGATAACATAAAACCCTCCTAGTTCTATCACTAAATGGTTCTGAAGGAAAAAAGATATTTTTAAGAAATTCAACATTCATCATTTCACCAGTCTTTTTATTTCCATTTTAAAAAGCTTCTTGAAATGCGAAAACAAGAACAGTTTTATAGAGACACAAACTATTTATGTAAGGAAGTTGGAACACAGTGATAGAAATAATTACATTTTCTTCAACAGAACTTAATTTCCTGTTTCAAATTCATAGCCTGGTCCAAAACATGAAAGAGGCACAAAACAAACATTATCTTATTTGTGGAGATTAACTTGAATTGTGCATTTTTGTTTGATGTTCAGCAGAACTTTCAAATGTATATCCCCAGGAAGTTTATCTGTTCCCATTTTTTCCTATTTCAAAAGAGAGGTTTCTAAGATGTACTGTAGAAAAATATGGTGTGCTTATAGGATTTTGTAACCACAAGATTGCGATATTATTTAGCATCAAGGACTTCCCCTTAAGTCGTTTCAATCTCTTAAATTTTTATATTGAAAATGTGAAGGAAGATCAAATGAAGATTTGTTGGTCAATTATGCTAAACATTTAAGAATGAAAAATTTACCAATAATGAGTTTACTGCTTGACTAGAATAAATGCACTGTATAACGCTTTAACCACCTGAACATTCAAATTGTCGTAAAATAAAGCAGTACAGTTCACATATTCCTGATTAATACTTGTCATTGTATCACACACCATTTAGTCACCAGTCACAAGAAGCTCTAAACTCTATTCTATATCTCTAAATTCTAACAATGTGATGAACCTAAAACAGAACCAAAAAAAAAAAAAAAAAAATCAGTTTCACATTGTAAACATACTACTTGTATGTTTACAATGTGATTGAATTTCTTTACTTCAAATTATACATTTTTTCATCTCCTCTTCAATACTCAGACATATTGATTGCTATCCATAATATTTGTCTATAGGTTCAAATTAGAACTTAGGTACACACAATAAACAGCAATGTACATAGTACCTTAAGTCTGAGTGGGACATTAGCTGAATAATCAGTCTGGCTTTCTACTCAGGTAGACTGCAGTCAGTTGATTTACACAGCTTTTTTTCAGTAATTTTAGAACAGCTTTACCTGAGAGATTTCTTCTTTAGCTCTAACAAATGAATAACAATGTTTTACATGACCAAAATAGTTTCAAATCAACAATTGTTTTATCCGTAGTGTTCTATATTTTCGGGACAAAATATACAGTATAATGCTGAATTAAACAACTGAAGAAGCAAGAACAGATTTGAACTGGGTCCTCGTGAAAACAAGAAATAGTATCAAAAGTTTTATATTTGCTTCAAGCTTGATACGTTTAATGTTTCAACACTCAATCTAGCTGATATGATTTTATTTATTTTCCTTATAAGGAAAACATTAGCACACATGCAGACATGTAGAATCAGAGCCAGTTTAAAAATGTGTGGAACAGGTCACTGAGACCGCCACAGCTGACTGCAGCCTATGTCTTTTTGCACCATTCCCTCATAGTTTCTGCTGTAGGGGGATGGCCAAATGAGGCATGGCCTTGTCTCACTGATTAAGACTTGGCCCGGCCGGGTCCTGGAGGAACTGGACAACAAGGCATCTCAAGAGGGGACATTTAACTCCCACCTCTGGGAGAGCTTCTCTTGAATTTCGGGAGAGGCTTAGGACATGGAGTCAGAGTGGACCATGTTGTCTGCCTCCATTACTGCCTGTAGCTTTGTCTGTAAGGTCTGCAGCTGCCAAGCCCAAGAAGTCTAATCAAGATTGGTTGGCCTGTGGGACACCTGAGGCAGCATGCAGGTATCATGAGGCAATGCATGCTCCTTTTAAAGTGGTTGTAGAGGCAAAAACCTGAACCTGGAAACATTTTGAAAAGACCATATAGAAAGACTAGTAGTGTGATTTAAAATTATGTTGGGGTCCTGTTCATGAGTTAATGAAGGATGGAGCAGGAGATTGATAGACAGAAAGAACTACTGAAGAAAGTAGGAAGTGAAGAGACCCAATAAAGTTTTAAGTAAACAATTTCATTGGAAAATAAATTGCAATTGGATGTTTCAACCAGGAGAGACTCACAAGGAGAAAACCAGCAATAAGAGGGACACTGGTGGGGGAATTGGGGCTGAGAATGTGGAGAGCCAAAAATGAAATGAGAGAGGAAAGTGAAATCAAGGTGGTTAAGGTGCAAAGGGTTGCAGTATGGCTAGAAAGGTATCCTTAGGCCTGCATCTGAGTCTTAAACAGTGATCAGCTGAGGGAAAGTGAAGAGCTGCCCTAATAGGATGAAGTAGAAGCTCATGAAGAGTTGAATGGATGCCTATGGTTTATAAAATCATTGTCAGAAAGCCCAGATCTGGACATCCAAGTAAGCTCATCTCAAGAGGGGACTTCAAGAAATAAAGAAATGTCTTGAAGGGAGTCATATAAGTAAAAAAAAAAAAAAAAAACCTTCTCTCTTTCAGAAAGAAAAGGAAGTGCAGACTAAACTTTACCAGAGAGAATGTAGACAAAATGAACACTAGAATGATGTTCTTCAGATGGAGAAGCATAAAACTGAATACATTTATCTTTAGAAAAGAGGAAATGCTCGTTATCAACTTAATACAGCATACCAGAAAAAACATCCTCATACGAACTGTAAAGAAAAGAGGTAAGCTCCTTTTTGCTTTGCTGTAGCAGACCTACCAATCTTTATAGAACCCACTATGGCTTCTATTGTCTACTTCAGTGTGCTTAAGACAAATTTTTCTTTAGATTAATGTCAGAGATTGGTAGATGATGAGATTTATTTTGATGGTTCTTATGCTTTTATTCCTGCTTATGATACTTGATGTTAGTATTGAAAGGCTAATGTTTTGCTGACTTATGTTATCAAAGAGATTCAATTTATTTTAAAATCTAATCTTAAGAGCTTAATGAAAAGAGGGAAAGAATGAGTGGTAGGGTGTGCTTCTGTTGATATATTTTTTAAATTAGTAAAGCAACATTAGTTCTGCACTATACAAAGAACTGGATTTTCCAGAGATAAATAAAAGTAGGATTTGATATTATTATGGGATTTTTTTTAAATAAAAAAACAGAAGATTCATTAGTCTTATTTCTCCAGCGTAAAAAAAAATATAGAAATTGTTAGCAACCCACAAAGGACAAAGCTATACTAAAATAGGGAGATTGAAGGAAAAGGATATATTTAGTAATGCTAAAGGAAAATAGAAGGTCCAATACATTTTTAAAAATTTTATCTAGTTTTTTCTTACAGAAAATTCACAGGTGTAGCAAAGGATTTTGTGAGTTTTAAATAATCTATTTGTAGGGACCTTGAGCTTTGCATGTTAAAATCCAGCACTCATACATTTCCAAACTACTATCTGCCTTTTTATCAAATTCTTGGAAAAGAATAGAATCTCGATTTTCAGTCTACAGGAATCATTTTAATTTATAATTAGCTCTACTAGTTCAAAATAATATTAAGCAACACAAAAATGGTAACCTCTAGCCCTTTTGTTGAACTCTGAGCTCAGCAAAAGTTACTTTGATTCAAATTTCAAAGAACGTACTCATTATTAAAACCACCACGTTTACTGCTTTGCTTTTCAGCTCTCCTGGCTACATTTTCACTGTGCTAAATGTAGCCCGCAGTCTCACCAGAGCCATGCCAGCTGCCTTGTTGCTCTCTTTGCTCAAGTGTCCCACATACAGTGTAAGAGAATTGCTAGTTACTGTGCTCTTAGGACCAGCAGAAATGCAGCAGGTTAGGAAAAAAAAAACACCTCCCAGGAGAAATGATTCAAGCAATTGGAGAGTCAGAGCAGCGAATAAAGTGAGCACAATTTCGAAGAGGAAATAAATGGAGGTCATGGTGTTTTGATGCTCCTGTAATGGTCACAAAAATAACCCAGCTGATGAAAGAATCAATCACACCTTTACAACATTGAATATTAATGAAAACATGTTAGCTGTTGTTCTTTTCATTTTTTTTCATACCCTTTTAGTAAACAGTGTTATCATGGAGCTTTGCCATCCCTAGCTCCTCATAGGCTGAAGTGAGAGTTTTCAGCAGTAGTACAGTGTGATACCAGCTGAGTCGAGGGATATTATTTGAAATGTGATGGGTGGAGGTTGTTGTTTTTCTTCTGCTGCTCTGTTTCTTGTGTTTTTGTTGTGACAAGTGAGTGCAAGGTCAAAACGGAGTTTATGCTCTGATATCACCTGCCAGTCCAGACAAGAGAAACGCTCACTGAAGGTGACACTGCTTTGGTGTCTGCACTCAACATGCCACAGCATCTTTCATTTCCTGCGTGGTATAAATTTACAACTCATGCTTTGACAGGAGGAGTAAACATCTCTAATGTGACCGGCTGTGGTAAACATGCCTTTAACCTGAGTGATACTTGAGAAATTCAAAGAAACCAAAGAAACACATCAATTTATATATTTTTTTTAATGATATTCACTACCTTGCAAAACTACCAATACTCCTTGAATTTGTACATGTTTTGTCTTGGTATCTTCTTTAATATCATATTTAATGTTTTTTTTTTGCCATTGTAAAGGAAGAAAATATTCTAACATAGTTAACTTTGGAAAAAGGTTGGCTTTTCATTTTCTTCCCTCTCCAGGTCCACCCGGCGAGCTGCGTGTGGTCATTATGAAAATCAGCAAGGCGTGTTGACATCACAGAATTACAGAGTTTAATCCAATATAAGACAATGCATACACTTAGAAATAAGACAATGCACAAACCTACACCAGAAACTGCAGAACAACAGAGACATACATTCCATTACCTGACATAGGAGGAAAGAAAGCAAAGACGTACAAGACATCTTTGGAGAGTTTGCAAGAGCAAAATCTGATCTGTAACTTCTATTTAGAAAGCTTTATCCTCTTGTATCTAATCCATTCAAAAAGGGCTGGCCCTCGGTCCTCCAACCAGAGCCATCTCTGACACTGCCTAGAGCTTCCCCTTATTTACTGCAAACATCTGGGGTCATTTGCTTCTTTGTTTTAACAAGAAAAGGCGGAAAGCTTGTCCTGGCATATAGAATTCTTAGAGTCATAAAACACAAGATAAGCTTCCACAGACAGCTTGTGGAATGCGGGGGCCTTTTCCTGATTCAGTTTTCACAGCCTCCCTGGTTGTTTATTCTGGAAGACTTTTGACCTTCTGTAAACCAAGCAGAAATCTCTCCTGCAGGCTTAAATAATGTTCGCCCCCAGGAGATACTAATTTCATGGCCTGTGCTCTAAATACTTACCCATTAGTAGTTTTAAATCATTAACACAGCCTTGTTCAAAATTAAGAAATATGTTCACAAGGAGAGTATACAACATACCTTTTACACATGCCATAAGATTAAGTGTATTAAAGTCTAAAAATAATCATTTTTCTTTAACAGTCCCCGTTTTGAGGTCTGAGACATACAGACCTCACAAATAAAATGATTAAGCCTTCTAATAGAGGAACCAAAAACTATCTAGTATACTAAAAAACTAAAACATTAGCCCAATTTTATAACAGTCCCCTTTTTAAACAGCACCTCCTAGTTCCACTGCCAGGTCATGTGTCTGAAGCTAAACTCCAGTATCTGTCCAACAATTTAATACTCACCTGATGAACCACAAAATTTTAACCAGTAAAAACTAACTAAAAATACATTTCACTTATCAAACCTGAAAAATTATAAAACTCAGTTATGTCAATAGAAGAAAACACACAATAGAAATATCAGCCCAAGTATAAAATTAGAAAACCAGAGTAAGATATCTCGAAATTACTAAAAAATGCTCAGCAGACTTAAAAGACAATACTCGCCACAAAAAATACAATTTGTCAATACAAAACAATAACAACATAAAAAAATACATCATAAACACATAAAAATTACAAAAGACCTTTTTTTTTTTCTTTTTTTCACAATTCAACAATAAGAAGTTAGAGTTCGTCTCTATGCTCCTTTGATAGTCTTTCAAAAATGAATATGAATTCTTCGTCAGGAAACGATCCAAAAATACGCGCAAAAAGAAACGAATGTTCTTGAAGAGTTCGCAAAAAACGAAAACACGCAATAAAAAGAAGATAAGTTAATGATGATCTTGTAGCCTGATCCTTCACATGTTCCTCCTCAGTTGTAAACCTCAGGTTTTCACCTGAGTGTCCGTTGCTCACTGAAAATTGGAGTATTATGCCAATTTAACAGTGAGTTTAAGGAGAGGGTGCAATCTCCTTTTCTCAATGGAAGGACACCGGAACAGGATTATTGTGCCTGCCCGGGCCTTTTAAGCCTTGTAATTCAGGAAAATGAAGTGGTTTTGGCAGACTTCTGCCCGGAAATGCAGATCCTCCTCCGCGCTGTGATGTGCCTCAGACACTCCTCGACCGCAGGTTGAGACTGTAGATTCTCCTGTATGCCCTGCAGCGTGCGCCGTGGCTCCTCAGCTGCTGTGCACTGACTCCAATGGAACCACGTGTCTCCTTCTCTCTTGTAGACGGACAGCATGAGATGTACTCTCCACGACTCGGTATGGTCTGGCGAACCGAGGTTCAGACCACTTTCTTTTGATGACCTTCAGGGGCACCCAGCCGATTTCCCGAACTGATCCCGAGCCTGGACGTTCCTGTGACGTCTGGTATTTTGTAAATTCTGCTGCCAGGACCTGTAACTCATTGAAGAAATCTTTATGAGATAAATGTGCAAGCTTACCTTTCCATCCTGGAATGCGGGTAGCAGGTCCTGGAAACATCCGTCCTGTCTGGAGCTCATATGGGGAGAACCCTGTTGATTGGTTAATGATTGATCCTACACTTTATGACAGCTTTACTGACTTCCTTTTGTATTATAAATCTACTACTTTGGAGCTGTATTTTAACAATCCTTTGACCCCCTTTTTATATAAGGCTTACATGAGAAATAAATGTTTCCTATCACGTTGAACCCAAAACTTAACTGTATTTTTGAAGCAGTTCCACAATTGTTAATTTGTAAATCTCCAATTTAGACCAATTTAATTTCAATCATCATATTTTCTATTTTTTAAAACCTTAAAGAATGATCAGCCTGTTTTACATGAGTCACTAAATATAAAAAATGACCTACTTTATTCCAATCTTATTTTAAATCCCAAAAATTTCAACCATTTTTACCTTTGATCCATTTATTCATTTGCAAAACCATTTATGACATATTTAATTGAATAATGTATTACCCTTTTAATGTTGTTTATCAATTATCAATGCCTTTTCAGTTTTGGAGAGAGATTCGATACAGCTAAATTTATTAAATGATGTAAATCTTTAGTTTAGACCTTCCTGGATGTCTTAGTTAAACAACTTATTTTAAAATATATGAATAGAGATGCAACAATCCAACAATCGCCTTCCTTAGTTTAAGAAACACTATTTTATGTAAATTATTTGATAGGCAATATTTTGTTTAGTATATTCAATTTGTAAATTTTACTTATTTCATATCCAAATAGTTAGCTCATCTTTAATGCTGCTAATACACCGTAAAACATTTAATGTATTTTGATTTAACTTCAATAACCTCTTTTTCCGAAAAGTAAAGAGAGATCCAAACTAAAAATTTGCTTATCAGATCAATTCCATTCCTGTCCCCCTGTTTCTATAACAGAACAAATGTTCTGTCATAGAATACAATAAAAATCCTATACAAGTCATTGAGATGAAATCCGCTATCACCACTAACTTTAACCTCATGTAACACAGTTGGATGCAATTCAAACATGGTGTCCCAGATGCTGTTACAATCTGCACACCTCAATCAAAGAATTTAATGTTTGATTAAATTTATGAAATCAACACAGAACTTGGTGTCATTTGCTCAGTAAGCTCTATAGACACCCATCAATCCACTTTAACACCTTAATTTTAAATTCCATTTAAATTTTAAATTTAGTTTTACTGAATGATAGCCTCTGTACTATGTAAATAAAATTTAGATCATCTTCCTTAGTAGATGAAGCGTAACACACAATGCAATTCAGCTATAGTTAAAAAAATGTAATTGCAATCGTTAGTCCCTGCCCATTCTTTGCAGGCAGGAAGGGAAAAAGACACATTTAGCATTTTGTGAGACAAACAGAGTGAATCATGGAGGAATGCAGTGTCGTAACAGTTGGTGCACACCAACCCCCAACTGCATTGTAAAACCTCTGACCCCAGGAAATGGGATGTCCCCAACACTTAGAACTACACTGCAGGGCTTCAGGACGTGAAGACAACAGGGCGCCTCAGTGCTATACTAAAATAAGAAGAGAAGAATGGCATCACACACTACAAAAATTTAAAGAAAAGAACTTATTCACCACTACCAAGTTTTGTTGGCACCCATTTCGTCTCCAACCTGCAGACTGAAGGGAACCCCAGGAGTGGGCTCTGGTGCCCAGGTCACATGATCAGAGGTGAAAATCCAGGATCAAACATGAGAACACACAACAGGACCACCGCTGAGCGACTTGCCATGCCCCATTCTATATCTGCTGAATCAGAACGTGTCCAGAGAAGCAGTCATTCCAGCAGTGCAGAAACATCTGGATACAGTCCCGCTTTAATGAACTTTGGTCAGCCTTTCGTGGTCGACAGAGCAGGACATAGAAACCAGCAGACCAGTCATCTACTGAAACCTCCGTCCAGGTTTGGACAAAAGGCTATGATCTTTGTGGTCCCGACTCACGGCTGCAAAAAGCAGTATACTTTAAGTAAATTATATTAAGTATACTTAAGTATAAGTATACGTTTAGAAAGTATACTCGGGCTATGTACTTTTAGTGCACTTGAAGTATACTATTTTAATACTTCTTCGAACTAAATTGGGACATTTTTAAGTTTACAAAAGTATACTGATAGTATACTGTTCCAAGATCATTTTAAGTTTACAAAAGTATACTGATAGTATACTGTTCCAAGATCATTTTAAGTTTACTAAAGTATACATTAAATTATTAAGCAAGTACACTAATCTATATACTAGAAGTTTACAAAGTATACTTGTGGTTCACATTTTAGTTTGTTGAAGTATATTTAAAATATACCACCAGTATACTCTTCAATATCCTGCCAATATAATAGTTATATACTGCTAGTCCATATTTTACACATTCAAGATTTACTGAAACTAAAATACTATTTTAATTTGTATAAGTATACTTAAGTTCACTGACCATATTGTAGCACATCAGATATCATATCCTTACAGTTACCCCATAATGTAGTTATAATGCAATATGTTTATACAATTACAAGACAGTATCTTGATAACTTTGGTTTATTTATATAACATATAGGTTTTTTTTTCTAAATGCCATCTTAAACTATTACAGACTGCATTTCAAAATTAAAAAGCTTCTCTTAAATCAAACCGTTCTTAGGTTTCAATATTAAAATAAAAATGTAAACACATTTACATATGAAAATATAAAAACAATGAAGTCATTCTTTGTCAAAAATTAAAAACTGCAATTGACATCAAAAATCTAAACAAAAGTGTGTTCCAGATAAGGACTGAATAAGAACTGAGAACTGAAGTCCTTGGTTTTCAAAAGAAGCTTAGAAAAGTGCACATTTTCGGAACAAAATATCTTCAAAGAAACAATATTTTTATGACTTTTCATCTAGTTGCTTTGAATAGCTTAAATTGTTGCATTTCTTTCTAATGATCCTCCTGACATCTTGCATGGCGGTGTCGGGGAACTTCGCCTGGGCATAGGCTGTGAGTACAAAAACAAATATACAAACAAAACATTACTTATTGGTAAATTTCTTTACTATCCACATCTAACACACATGTCAAACAGCCATAAAAGAATGTTTTTTCACGTATATGTTTGGAACTTAAATATAATCTATAATATACAGAAACTGCAAAGAAGAAAGATGTTGTTAACCAAGTTCAATTCAGCTTATTTATATAGCGCCAATTCAAAAGCGAAGTTATCTCATGGCACTTTACAAAGACAATTTAATCATATCATACAGACAAATTGTTAAATATTTTTTATCCCCTGATAGCATTCAGTGATGGACTTTGTAGTATTCCCTCCTCCAGAAAGTCCAGAATACCATTTTTCACAGATTCTGAAACTAGTGCCTCTCAAGTGCAGACTCAGGGTCAATCAGAATATCTGAAATTGGTAAGGCCCTATAGTCACACAATATTATAGGTAAGTCAAAATGGTTTAGCACTTGTTGACATAAATACTGTCAAACAGGTTTCTTCCTTTTTAATAGCAGCAGGTTTCCTTTCATGCTTGCTCAGTATGAGGGATTGCTGCAAATCCATGGACAATGCAGACGACTCCCTGTGGCTCTACGCTTCTTCAGGAGTGATGCTGCTTGGAGAGACTTTGATGCAATCAACTGGTTCCCTTATTTAGGAATTTTTTTTTTACCAATCTGTATAATCTGACCCAATCTGTATAATCTGATTAATTTTTTTAAAGTACCTTGAGATGACATGTTTCATGAATTGCCACTATATAAATAAAATTGAATTGAATTGAGTGTGATGTGCTTTGATCCCTCATAAGTCTCCATCAAAAATGGCCCTTGTTTGGTTTAAAATATGGCGCACACACTTTCTCGATTGTAGCATCAGTAAATAACTGATATGCCTCATGGCCTCTTAAAAAAAGAAAAATGTGCATTTACCTGAAATACTTAAGCTTTGTAAAACAGAAAAGGCCAGGATGGAATGAACACACTGTGAAACAGCCTACTGTAACTCTACTGGTATTAAAACTAATATTAACTGAATTAATATATCATCGCCAATATTACAGAACACCAAACAATACAGTCATTTGCTCATAAAAGAAGGAGAAAACAGCACGTATGAATTTTTTTTAAGGACGGTTTTTGTCCTAAATTACACGCACTTACCAAGTATAGCGTCAAGTTTTGTGTTGTCCAGTTGTGGCTTCGACTCCACATTTTTGTGAGCTCCTGACTGCCTCCCAGTCAAACTTGAGTTGGCCAGTGTTTCTCGACCATAGACGAGCACCGTCAGATCCCCAATGTACAGTGCTGAACTTGTAGTATGCACTGACTTCAACTTCTGACTTGGGACTTTGACATCATACCCTGGCAAAAGGGGCACCTGCGAAGATTTGAATGTTATTCACCAAATAATTATTGTGAAATTGCTTAAAATGTTTGGTCATCTACTGTATCTATTTGACAGTAGTAGAAAACTTATCCAAAACAAACAAATTGTGAATCCATGAAAATATCATTAAATTTAAGACAGCTCCATTGAACAAACATTTAACAGATATTAAAGGTAGTTTAATTGAGATAAGTGTATATATATAATAATAACACCATGTGGGACTAGTGTAATAAAACCAACACGATTGTACACCAACACTTTCATATATGGCAGACATATAGGTATCCTTGAGTAAATACCATATCATAGGGTCAGAGCCAACTTGGGAGAATGTGTGAAGAAACTGCGGTGGCTCTACAGATGTTGTTGACAATGTTGTTATTGAGATTCTTTCAACCACATCTTTCAGCTTGTCACCTACCTGCTGGAACTCCCTAAAAACAAATGAACAACAAGGGAAAAACAAGAAGCTCAAAAGCAGCTCATTAGGTATCTGATACCATTTTAGAAAATTGAATTGCGTCATTTGTGTTATGAAGTGGGATAGAAAGGCTGGTGATTAATGGCTTCTGAAGAAAACTTCATCACCCCGAGCTGTGCATTGAACGTTTGACGCAGCACATGCTCATCAAAGTTAAGCATCTACGATAAAAAGTCAAAGAGAGGTGGAACACCAGAGAGCGCAAAAACACAAAATATGCGGTAATTGACACAAAACTGCTGAACTAACAAGCCTGAAAACTGCTGTTTAATAACTGAAATCCCAAGCCGCTCACAAACCTGAGTTTCCTTGACCCACAGCTTCTTCATCTTTCTCTTTCTGTCCATTGTGTCTCATGGGGGGGGCGGGGGGGAGGGGGGTGAACCAGCATCTAGCACGCTATGATTCTTGAGCACAGGAGAAATCATATTTTCTTTATTTCATAATTGCAATGTGTATCGATCTGCTTTTAAAATTTAATAGAAAGACTGAAGCTAGATTAGGTCCTTTTCCTCTTTGCGTTAAAAAACTGTGATTTAACAATTTGCTTTGCTGGACATTGAATTAAAATAAATACCTTCTCATGGCAGCTAGATGCCTGTCTTCACATGGCTTTCTTTCATGACGCTTGTTCCCATCGCTAGGACTTTTAATTTTTCTGCTGTGCCGACACTCCATTTCTGGGAAGCTGCTCCTCATCCTGATTACTCCTCATTTGATGTACTTTACAGCATTCTAAATGGCAGTAAATTTCACACCCTTATCAAAGTACACTACTTAAATTACACCATTAAAATACAGTCAAAAATTATAACCCTCTGAATTTATTTTTTTGCCACTTCTCTCTCAGCTCCTCGACATTTTGTTGACTGATCTTCTTTCTGGGGCGGTTTTGCTTTCTTCATTTCCTGTGACAATTTTAATTCAGTTCTTATTGTTATAACGTTATAACAATACAATACAATACGGTCTAGCACACACAATTAATGCATATGAATTTACTCTAGTTACAGATATCACAACAAATTCATAAGTATGAATAAATTTTCAACAATCCAATAGAATGTTACTGTCTTCTGAATTACAATAGACTCTCTTAATGCTGAGATATTGATGCGAGCAACTACCTTTTTTGGTTTGACCTTCATGTCCTCCTCTCAAAATCTTCCCATTATGCTGTTTGGTTTACTCTTCCCTGGGCTTCTTGCCAGATGTCTTCACCATTTATGATTTTGTGTCGCTTCAATGCAGAAGGGTCACTGTAGTTGTCTGTGTAAGAATTGTCCAAGTTTAAAAACAAGAGATTAAAGTGCATGAGATACGGTTTTGAAGTATATCTATACTAAATAAACTAAGTAAAAAAAGCTAAAATGAAGTTGAGCAATATTAAATCATATGTCAGCAAATTTAATACACTTTCTGTTAATTACGCGATGTCGTCATTCCTATTATCCGTTCGTTTAGGGGCCCCACATCCTGAAACTTGCAATTTGTTTTGTGGAGCCTGATTTTTTTTTAATCTTTTAAATCCCATCCAGAAACTAATCGACTCGCTTTATACAAAATTATTGTGCAGCGCGTAAAAGGATATTGTTTTTGAGTGCAACATGGTTTAAATACCATTCACCAGGGCGCTCTAGACAGGGGGTAAAAGGGCCTCATTGCCCGTATAAAATGGTCCCTGGCCCCTTTTTAGGCCTGTATTATAAGACACCACTTATTAATACCCTTCTTATTATATGCACAAAACTCTGGTCATTTTGACCCACGCTCTAAGTTGTGACCTGTACAGTTTACAACAATTTTAAAAATTAAAGTGTATTCCAGTAGTTTTCTTAGTTTCCAAGAGCCACAAGTCTCCCCTTACATATTATAGACAATTTAAATATCTGCCCTGTTATTATTGTTTACCTTTATTCTATTCCCCTAGATGAAAAAAAACTCTGGCCCCCACCTTGCCCCCCTGAGTAAATTCGTTCCGAGAAACCACCACTGCAATGTCACCCTTATAATTTCGTTGCAAACTCAAGGTCTAAGACTATAATAAAAATACGATAATGTAATTTAAAAAATACTTAAAAAATTACATGTCATAGTATCCGCAACCAAGTCTTTCCGGGCTTATTGTTCTAATTGCCGATACATATGAACTAACCTCCTAAAAAAAATTGTTTGAATAATGTATCTTTTTGCGAGCTTGTAGGTTATCTTTAAAAAAAAAAAAAAAAAGAGCAGCATAACTGGGCATATGGCAAACGAAACTAATAAATGAATATAGAGAACTATAGGAGTAAAAATTAACTTACCACAAACATTGAAAACCTTGAATGGAAAAAGGTTTGACCGCTGAACTTTTGTGCCTGCCTTTGACGTCGCCACCTTTACCTCTATCCATCCTTCTTCATCTTCTAGATGAGGGCCTCAATTATTATATTAGGACATTGTTCTGATCAATAACTAATCCACGAACGTTTTTTCCAACTCCACAGCCGTGTCTTTAAAAAATAAAGGGCAAATGCCATCTCTTATCATGAAAATACTTCTGAAAGAGCTAGTTTCCACCCCGTTGTTTGTGGGAGAAAACGTTAACGCACGATGCGGAATTGCATCGGCATCCTATTGCTGCCCTGAAGAGAGGCCGGAACATGGCGAGGAAACGGACAAGTCAGGTGACTCAGAGGTATAAAGAAGAAAACCACTTGTAATGACCATTAGAGCTATGCAAAACGTCCTTTGACTTATCAAAGATATTATTGGAGGATTATACAGCAATTCCCAAGGATACCAGCACAGAGTGGAAAGTAAAAGTCAGTAAAATAATAAATTCAGACACTATGCCAGATATTCATTGTCAAAGTTCAAAACAGCTCAGCTATCACTCCTAGCTCATCCATGCGTAAAATGCTTTGTAATGTCTTACATATATATATATATATATATATAATATATAATATATATCTCTATAAATGGTATATGCGATATAAATATATACTACTATGATGTATAAAGATTAATATATAAATATTTTATATATAAATATATTATATATATAAATAGACGGTGTATGTATATTATATATTAATACGAATATATATATAAATATCACTATATATATATATATAAATATATATTAGATATATTATGATATAATATAATATAAATATATATATATTTCTTGGTGATTGACTGATATCTGCCCATGACTAATTACATCCTTATTTGAGCAAATATAAAATTATTACAAGATCCACTCAGATACCTGTGGACAATAAAAATCCTTGAGTGGTCATAAACAAATACAACATCCTGCCTTGCCAGGCCGAAAGACAACCACCAACAACACCTTTTGAGAGTCACCTGTTGCTTCAACGCCAGAGTTACAATGTAACCATCAGAGTTATCCTTCACTACAAAGTCCTTTTGACAGGCCTTTCAACCTTCGAAGCATATAATGACCAGTTTTAGGGTCTCAAGGATTTTTTCTTTCCAAATTAAACATTTAATTATCTGAATATATCGTTAGCAGGCACAAACTCAAATTTGTTGGCCACTAAAAACATTGGAAATAAGAACATATTCTTAAGGAGTTCACCAATGTCACCTCTGAACATGGAGAAAACATAAAGAAATCTGGGTGGGCTTAAATTAACAAAGGTACAGAATAAAACTACAAGAGGTAAGCATAAGAGAATAAGATGAAAACATTGCTCCCCCCCAACTTTGTTTCTTACAACCTGGTGACATTCCTGATGTCAAAGCATCTTCATTCATAATTAATTCCCAGATTATCTTGGTAATGCCATGTTGTAGTAAATATTGGCAGCTAAGCTCTGTTTTGATCTATAGATGATTGGCTTGAATATACAGTGAAGTAATTCATTTTAGGTATTCATTATTTATGTTTTCAAGCTGTAAGACGAGGCTGTAATGGGACAGCCACACTGAACGATCCCATGAGTAACTCCTTGACTGATGGAGAGAAGAACCCAGCCGATTCTGAATGAGGACGAACTCACATAATGACAACTCTTCCACAACTCACCATGACGATATGATAAGCGCACAAAAGTACAATTCTAATTACAGTTTTAGCCTTATTGGATTTTTTGTTTGCTCTTTTAGTGATAGGTAATGCACAGCCAATTTCATTATCAGAGAAATACCGTCAGGTGTTCTAATTACACCTCAATTTGTCATGTACACACATTTCACGAGTGTAAGCAGTTTGCTGTATTAGCTGACCTAACCTAGCCTAACCCAGCAAAAGCAACCAGCACACTAGCTGCACAACATCCAACATTCTTATAAAGAATATATTTCGCGCACTCTGTTTCTTTGTTCATAAGTATAATGATAACAAAATGAAACACGATGAAAGACACACTGTATGGAACACTTCCACTATGAAAATGAGTGGGAACTCATTACTGGCTAGCATGACCAAATGCATTTTGGATGTAAACACATATCCAGCAGGTAAAGATAACTTTGTATGTGGTATTTTATAATATGTTTCTATATAGAAATGCTTTCTTCTCTTTTACTTAATTTCTTCAACTACTCATTTATTTTTCTTTGTTTAACCGTAGAATGAAGAAGCGGGTCATATTCTGATATAACAAACTTGAACTACTAGCGACAAGTAATCAAGGTGGAAAACCATGCATGAGATGAAACACGATGAGGGGAATAATGCGGAAAAACACACACCCAAACTGAAAGTGGATTAAAGGATTCGCAAACATATCGAAGTAGTAGTAGCTGTTGCAAAAAAATAAAACTTTGGACCACAATACATAAGAATATAAAGAAGAGTACTTTCAAAACTAAGCATTAATTGTTTTTCAATTTTCGTGCTATTGTCGAAAAATGCTTTAGCTAGATAATTACTCGGCTCAATTTTGCTGCATGTCATTTTCATTCTCATATACATATTTTCTCTTTCCTTCAATTCTATAGGGCTACTAAGACTAACACATACAATGGAGTGACAACCCCTATATACCTGTCACTCTATTTCATAGGGAGAAAAGTATACTGATGCTCAATGTCTTATTAGCTGGACACACCCAAGCCCAACTTAACAGCAAGCAGTTACTCACTTACTGGAATGATTTTAACCTAATTTTCCCGTCTGATTCCACCCTCACCCCTCGCAACCTTTTTCCACAATCGAATTTAAAGTGTTCATCTCAATCTGAAATTCACTTTATTGGTGAAAAATGCCTTGCATACCTTGCAATAGTGCACACGTAAACTCTCAGTGTACCATTGCAACAAAGCGTTTGATGCCAACAAAGATCTTTTTGAGGAACTCTAACATTACAAAAGAAAAACTGAAAGTTGTAAAGTCCAACTGAAAGTGTTAGGATTTTGGTAAACCAAACAATTCCAAGAAATCATTAAAATTTCTAGAGGCTTGCCAATTGCAAATTGTGTGGAAATCTAAGCAACTGCTTCTGGCTTTCAACCGTTTTTTGGTCATTGGATCTTTCTGTACATAGTCAAAATATACTACAATTGAAAAAGAGAGACAACATGCAGTAATACCTTAAAAGATGGGAACACTTTTGTTTTAATTAATGACATGGTTTATTTTTAAAACAAAAATGTTCACATGAAATCGAGCGAGGCTTAGTGTTCTTTCCTACAAAATGTGTTTGTGTGTTTTAGTTGAAGAACTTGCTAAATTGACAGACCTTGCTATTAAAGGATTCACAGATCAACAGACAAAGTACATTCTTATTTGAGGTTAAAATAACTGAACATTAACGCTACCTGTGTGGCCTGACATCTTCTACCCAAATGTGTTCTTGTTGAAAGAGATAATGAACTTGTACATAACACCATTGCCAAATCTTTTGAAGACTAGAACTTGACGCAATAAAGTCAGTCAACATTCTATTCCCTGGTGTCTGTTATTTTGTAAGTACACAAAATAAATAAATTACATACACAGCGTCAATATACTGTAAACTTCTAAAACACCCAGAGTCAACAATATCTTGAATATATACTTTTATCTTTCATTGTTTAACACTGGATCACACATTATTAGTACTTTGTGGGCTAGAATAAGAAAAAAATCCAATATATATCCTTAATACCAGTAACAAAATAAGTAAGTAAGTATAGCATTGTTTTGATATACTACCCGTAGACTTCTTTTTATACTTATCATTATTAGTTCAAGACACGTGACTATCACTATTGTAAAGTATATGAATTATAGTTTCGAATAAGTAACAACTTTAATTCACTGCCGATGATTTAATATGAAATTAGTGCACTTTTTAGTATATCTTGAATAAACTTCTTTTGTGGATTAAGGGATACTCCCCCACAGATAACCTTGAGTCCCTTTTGTTGTCACCAGGCATGAAAAAGCAACAGTCCAAAGAGACATCTAGTTGCCAGGTCCTATAGCAGCCACTTGCTAGCTCGTGCACATCATGTCATTGTACAGCAAGATAACAGTTTCGCTTGCACTGACCTTCGTAATCACTCAATCGCGCGCGGCTAATCGCTGTCATACAGCAGTCCAGCAGCAAGAGGCCTATTCAGCACAATCAGCATGTCTTGTTCAACAACAACACGATCTGATGCGGTAATCAAGAAATCCCTTCAAAATACATCTTCCCATATCTCTGAGCTCAAAACGACCCTCCTCCCAAGATTGCCATCAGTCAGAAGGAAGGAGAACAGACCGAAGAAAAAAATAATACACAGTAATTAAAAAGCAAAATCCTATATATTTGCCACATTTTGTTACTTTTCACTACTATAAAAAAAATTTTTATCTTGTGATGCATCCTCCCGTGGGCTCTAGATTTGTTGTTGTTATAGCACAAACGGCCAACCTCCCCAAATCCTGAACTGCAAAAAGAATAAACATAGAAATGTGTACATGATCAGATGTGCCAGAATTAAGAAAATAATGACACTTACTGTTCAACATCAATAAACGTCAATACCTCGATGACATTCACTCTGCTTGTGCCAAATATCAACTACAAATTCTAAAATCACAACCTCACAAACTCATAAAGAATTAGAACAAACTATAGAATGTCCTAGTACTGATACTTATAAAAGTGGTGATGGAATTGCCCTTGGTCAAATAATTATGAATTTCATATTGTTCTACTAAATACCAAACATCCTTATCATTGTCCCACGCTTCAAGACAAAGTCCTATTTTAAAATGTCAGAAATTATTTACATTTTATTTGAATTTTCATAGCAGTTTTAACCAAAATTTCCCTCAAAATTAACAATTTACACCCAACTGTATATAATCAAAGTCAGCAGTGATGCAGAAATCTATCAACAATTTTAAATGTAAATATACATGGCATAGATGTTATTTGAAACCGTTCAATTTTAGATGATCAAATCTAATTTAGTAGAAGCTTCTATAATCACATACCTCATATTTTAGCAAAACAGGAAGGCCATATGACTCTACATTAAAGAAATCCATAATTCACTATTGTTGAATCGAAAAAATCAAATTATTGATTAACTAATTTACCATTAACCATATCCAAAAATTTACCAGGAATTAGGGTGTACTTCTGCTTCTCCCCCTGTTGAATATAATAGAATTAAAATTTTTGAAAACAATTTGGAATCTATGTCACTTTTATATAATAATTTGCTGAAAAAAACAAAATTTTATAAGATGTTCCACATTTCTCCAAATCTTCCATCTAGTATTCAAACTAGACTGAGATGATGTAAATTTCAAAGTTCCATCTGTAATATCTTATCTTTGTAACATCCCCCTTGTTTTTCTTATTTCCCAAAGAAAAAACAATTTAGAGGTGGAAAAACAAAAATGGAAGAACTTTCCCCCATTATGCTAAAATTTCAACATGTCCAATCAGTTACCCATAAAAAATATAAACCAAGTTTATTTTAGTTAGAAATTTAGGTTAGTTGTTGTTAGTGTTGTTAGTCAAAGTGGATAACACAATTTCCTAATAACTACATCTATCTGCTTTAAGCCAAGGCTGAATTCTTGTTTCATATTAATTTCACTGCACAAGCAGATGATTCAGCTTCAACCAGATTGTGGACACCAAAATAATGAAAATCGTCATTACCTTAAAATTGTCCCTTAAAGCAGTAATAAAAACATATTTATGAAACAAAACCTTCAGTGTCCCTAAATAGTTTAAAATAAGAAAAATATCACACAGCTACACACTAAAGTGAGGTCATATTTACACAGAGCATCCTAAAACCCATCAAAGGCCATCAGCTACACGTTCACTCTCATTCACACTCAAGCAGACTCATCAACCCCATTGTAAGAAAGATGCAGGATGTTACCCCAGATTTCAAACCAAAATTCGTCCTGTGAAAAGTCTTAAACACAATTATTATAACACCATGGTTGAAAAAAAATAAAAAGAGATAATTATCCAATAGTTCTAATATTGTTCAGTTTTGAGTGAACCTTTTTTAAAAACTCCATATTATACACACAACCGTATTTCATGATAGCCCATTGTTATTAAATGGCTACCTAGACCCCTGTAGGAAAACCCAAAAACCGTTCATGTGGTCATGTAATATGCAAAAATGGGCTGCACACGAAGATCGTCCTACAAGAAACAAAGTTATTCATTAGTGTTTCAACATGTCCCACATTAACAGTGTAGAAAACACTGTAAAGCAGAAAAACATCCATATGTTCTCATTTTTGTTCTCTTGTTACAATCAGTGAGGGTGTTCCATCCTGTCAGGAAACCTAGAAATTTAAGTGATTTGTCAATGTTACAATATTATATAAAACAATTGGCTCATTCCAGTGCTCCAGCCTGGAACTGATGCAACACATTTCACCCCCTGAGAAAGTAAAAAACAGCTGTAAATCTGTTATTTTGTACTTTTCTTCTCAACACAAAACAAAGTTCTAAAAGTAATTCACAAACAAAATCCAAGAATCCTGAAAAAGTGAGCTGGACATCAGTGCTAACAGAACTGAAAGCACTCCCAAAATGCAAATAAGGGGGGTCCAATCAGTCCCCCCTGCTGTGAAACACAACTTGTAACCCAAATGGAGACACCTCTGTCCAACAGAAGCACATTTTAACAGAAAGTTAGTAATACAACATCCAGCAAAAACATTTGACAATATTTCTAACACAATCTTGAAACACAAATCACTTCTGCACAATCTCAGCACAATTTAGACACAGACAGACGAATAGACAGCAGCGCGTGGTGGAAAATATAACGGGGGAGACAGACACACAGCCCACAACACAAAGAAACATACAAAACACAGAAACATAGACAACGTTGTAGTTCAGTCAAGAAAAGACAGAAAAGAAAAGAAAATGTCAGGTGCCGGCTAAAGGAATGTATGACGCATCTTTTAATTTTCCAATTTCACTTTTACAAATCCCTTTTATTCTCATTTCAACTTCTCAGTCCTTCAAGGTGATTCAACCTGCTATCAGTCCTTTAAGGTGATTCAACCTGCTAAATTTAGTATTCTCAGTCCTTTATGCTCTAAGCAACCCGATTAAGGGTGCCAAAGAAAGGTGATCCAACCTGCTATTAGTCCTTTATTTTGCACGAGTGATACAACTCGATCCAATTAACCTGCTATTAGTCCTTTTCCATGAGTGATACAACTCGATCCAATTAACCCAAATAATTATAAGTCCACTGGGGGATGAGTCGAAATCTCCGGGCTGATACAAGTCCCTGCTAATTAATACACAGACACCCGAAATTCTTTTTTAGAGGCCCAGGCATTGTTCCTCAGGGCTAAAGAATAAATTAATCTTTATTAATTAATCAATTAATCAATTAATCAATCATAAAACCTTCTTTTAAAAAACCCAGCTTAAGTCAGAGTTTAAAGTAAAGGCTCTGTTTGAACTAGCCACAGTTCCCTGTAATGTGTATTTATTCAAATCCTTAAACAACCGACTCTTTTAGGAGCGATTTTATCTACCTCTGCAGCTTCTGAATTCTGTGAGGCCGCACACAGCAAATCAGCCCCGTCCGACCACACACGGCGCTTCAGACAACTAAAAAATAATCAAATACTGTCTTACCACACCGAAGCGTCGGGCCGAAACGGATCAATCAGGACCAAACAGCCGCCCGCGAGACTCCAAAACCGGCACGAGCCCCCAATTGTAAAGGAAGAAAATATTCTAACATAGTTAACTTTGGAAAAAGGTTGGCTTTTCATTTTCTTCCCTCTCCAGGTCCACCCGGCGAGCTGCGTGTGGTCATTATGAAAATCAGCAAGGCGTGTTGACATCACAGAATTACAGAGTTTAATCCAATATAAGACAATGCATACACTTAGAAATAAGACAATGCACAAACCTACACCAGAAACTGCAGAACAACAGAGACATACATTCCATTACCTGACATAGGAGGAAAGAAAGCAAAGACGTACAAGACATCTTTGGAGAGTTTGCAAGAGCAAAATCTGATCTGTAACTTCTATTTAGAAAGCTTTATCCTCTTGTATCTAATCCATTCAAAAAGGGCTGGCCCTCGGTCCTCCAACCAGAGCCATCTCTGACACTGCCTAGAGCTTCCCCTTATTTACTGCAAACATCTGGGGTCATTTGCTTCTTTGTTTTAACAAGAAAAGGCGGAAAGCTTGTCCTGGCATATAGAATTCTTAGAGTCATAAAACACAAGATAAGCTTCCACAGACAGCTTGTGGAATGCGGGGGCCTTTTCCTGATTCAGTTTTCACAGCCTCCCTGGTTGTTTATTCTGGAAGACTTTTGACCTTCTGTAAACCAAGCAGAAATCTCTCCTGCAGGCTTAAATAATGTTCGCCCCCAGGAGATATAATTTCATGGCCTGTGCTCTAAATACTTACCCATTAGTAGTTTTAAATCATTAACACAGCCTTGTTCAAAATTAAGAAATATGTTCACAAGGAGAGTATACAACATACCTTTTACACATGCCATAAGATTAAGTGTATTAAAGTCTAAAAATAATCATTTTTCTTTAACACCATCCTATACAATTAATCAGTGCAAAGAAGTATATAAATAGATGTGATGTGGAGGGAAAAAAAGTTCATAGTTATCTACCACTTTTTTATTTACAGTTCTCAATCTAAAATTAGATGGCATTTCTTTTTTTATTCCATGCACATGTGGATATATTTCAACCTTTCTTGTTTGCAAAATAGTTGTAGGTCAGTCAGTTGCATAAAGTGCTTCTCTTAACATCAGTTCAAGTCTTGCCACAAATTTTCTTTCAAGATTCCATATAGGTTTGGTTGTATACATTCAATTGCTTTATATCATTGAAGTTTCATATAAAGGCATAGTGAGACAATGCATCTTGTCTGTCTTCAACACATTTTTTTTAGTATGGCATTAGAGAGTGTGCAGTACCCAAATAAAACAAATATAGTAATACCACCAATAATTGTGTGGGGCAGGAAGGCTGAGTATAGCTCACACAATATGCAAAAGGAATAAAGCAAAAGAAGACTTTGGCTTGATGGGAATACAGCAAATTAGTAAATTATACCAGAGCAGAAATGTGGCAGGGGTCACCATTATAAATGCTGTCTCAATAATGCTAGGCAGTAGGGAAGGATGAAGAAAATGAGGCTGTATCTTTCTATTAATAGTTAATTTAGCACAGAGACGTCTCTAAGTTCTTATCTGGTGCTTAGCATCTAGTATTAGGAAATCCCAAAATCCTTTGTGTGATATAATGTATAGACACAGCTAACCTCGTGGATAAAAAAAAAATTAGTTATGAGCTCACAAGGGGTCCTTGACATACATATGTTTGGGGTTTTATAATCAAAAAGCAGCTTCTACATATGTATAACAAGATTTTTTTGGAGGGTTGCAGTCCCAAGTTGGCAAATGTCCATGTGATCACATAATCATGTGAAGACTGAAGCTGTCTGCAGCAGCCTGGAGATTTCCCCCTACCTATGATAGAGGTCCTACTGTTTCCCCCATGAAAGGTGAGGGAACTGGAATCAGAAAGAGAAACAGTTTGATGTATTCCAATCAGCCTATGAAAGACAGGAGGCCCTTGAAGAAGAAAATCTAAATAATTCAAAATGTTGTAATAATTCAAAATGTTGTTCCTTATTAGTTTCTGTTTCTTACATAGATCAGAGATGTATATATTTTTTTATTCACATGATGTGTTGTAAGAAAAAGCCAGCACAGACCACCTTTTGTTCAGGATCGCAGCCCTGGTAGCTGATCTAATTACTCACTTTATTCACCTGCCGTACCCTCCCACTCTCTAATTACCATTCATCTTGTCCCACCTGCACAACACTCTTGTAACAATTTTTTAAACACATCTTTGCACTGTTGTCTGTTTTTTTTCTGTTTATGTCTTTTAATAATTTATTCAAAGCTGTCCCCTAATTATTGTTTAATTTTTTTTTGTACTTGTAAAATTTAATTAATTAATTTATTCATTTGTTCATTTGGTCATTCAGTCATTTGTGACCTCTAGGGTCTGCTTCAATGCATTTGGATCACTGAAATTCTCTAATGAATATATCTCTTTAATCTGATAATTATACTGAATCACATTACATAGACTTCAGTTTATTACTAGTCAGGTCATGGCTTAATTTTTTAGCCATGGAATGAAAAGGAGTAAATAAAGGCAAAAC